>NC_058132.1:467093428-467125939 GCF_016433145.1 Gracilinanus agilis | reverse complement strand
CCACATCTATATATCTATATATATATATATGCGTGTGTGTGTGTGTAAATATATTGATAGATAGACAATATTTGCCTTTTATGTATTTTTGGAGAAAGCATTAACATCTGGGGAATTGGAAAAGCTTCATGGAGAAGGTTTTGCTAGAGATTTTTGAAGGAAATGAGGGTTTCCATGAAGCAGAGGTAAGAAAGGAATACATTTCAGGCATAAGGAACCACTAATACCTACCAAGGCATAAAGATATCTATTAGAATATCATGTGTGAAAAAAAAGCAAGGATGCCAGTGGGATGATCCAATTTTTTTGGTATTTTTCTTAAATATTTTGCATCACAAGCCAGTTTGCCTAAAGGGCACTCAACACTTCCACAATATATAGAATAGGAATGAACATGGAACTTGTATACCTGTTTGAAACATACAATATAAACATATTGTATGTAAAATACAAATAAGGTGATTGTAGAGCATATAAGTCTGTTAGTTATAGTCAACAGGTGGTCAACGGTACCAGGGAGCAGAGATGGAAGTTTTCCAGTAACATATTTCAGAGGAAATCAAAGGTGATTTAGGCTATCTTCTTAAGCATACACACACAAGAGCGTGACACATCAAGAAAATGTTTCATGAAACTGGATTTTGTGAAAAAAGCTAACCAATCAATTAGCAATAATTTGTTGAGTGCCTACTAAATTCCAAGCATTGTTCTGGGTACTAGGCTAATGGTTAGAGCCCTAGATTTGGAATAGTTAGAAATGTTTAATATATACCACAATCACCCACTGGTTATATGTGATTATGGGCCTTTTAACCTTTAAGAACTGGTTTCCTCATTTGTAAAATGGAATCTGCAATATTACTATTACCTAATTACCTTTTAAAGTCATCCAGAAAGAATACTTTACTAATCTTAAGGCTTTATATGAAGGAAAGTGACTATTGTATATCTCCCCAGTGTTCAACAGATAACTTTCACTCACTCAACATAATTTATGATCTATATTTTATTTGAATTATTCCATAGTAACATTTGTCATCTCTGCCTCTTCAGCCTCACTAAATAATTATTCAGTGCCAATTTGGAAATCTTCTCTTCTGCAGTATCTGTGTACAAAGACTTCCCAGTTGTGCCCTCTCCTGCCCTCTCTACTCCCTAAACCATAGGATATCAATTAATGACATACAAGCCACAGGTCATGGGTATGTGTGTGTATGTGTATGTATGTGTTATAATGGTAGTGCACAAATTAAATAGATATTGACAGGAGAGTTGGGAGCTATGGGTGAGATGTCTTTGTAATGTGAATGTCCCAGATTCTGTCAAGGACATAAAGAATAGAGGAAGAGAGGGAGAAAGTTTTCTGAGTCACTTACTAGGCTAAAGATAAAATATAAATAAGGTGATTCTGGAGCGTGTGTGTGTGTATGTGTGTGTGTGTGTGTGTGTGTGTGTGTGTGTGTGTGTGAGAGAGAGAGAGAGAGAGAGAGAGAGAGAGAGTGAGAGAGAGAGAGAGAGAGAGATGACAGACATACAGACAGAGGTAGAGAGACTGACAGAGAGACAGAGAAAGAGACAGAGAGAGTCAGACAGAAACAGAGAGAAACAGAGAGACTGAGATGGAAATGGAGAAAGATAGAGACAGAGGCAGAGGGAGAAGGGTGAGAGGGAATGAGGAGGGAAGGAAAGAAACATAGAGACAGACAGAAAATAATAATAATAATATTAATAATAATAATGAAGTTGTCCTTAGGCAACGACAGTTTGGAGAGTTAAATGGACTTTAGAGAAAGAAAGCCTTTAGTTCAAATCTTGCCCCTGACATTCACATATGACAGTTGTGATATCATGGTTAGGTCTCTTGGTTTGTCTGAGACTTAGTGTCCTTGTCTTTTTGAAGGTGGATAATAATACATTTTATTACACTTATATCACAGGATCATTGTGAGGTTTAAGTAAGATAGTGTATTTAGAGCATCTTGCAAGCTTTAAAGTATGACACAAATATCATGTTTTATTTTTGTCAAATAGAACAGCTTACATAATGGGAGTTTCATACATTGGGATTGTTTTGTTTATAATCCATCTAAATTCAAAGTTGTATTATCCTTTACAAAAAGCTCTATCTACTCTATCTTCTAGTTGTATTATCCTTTACAAAAAAGCTCTATCTACTCTGTCTTCTCACTTTCCATTTAAAAGACATTTAATGCTGTTGCCAAAATCATAGACTAAGAAAAATGACCTGTAATGGATCATGACTCTTCAATACAGCAATAATACAAAAATCTTTAGTCATATATTCTCCTTAAGAAATCCAAAGGGAAAATAATAATAATAAAAGAAATTAAATTTATTGACCCCATCAAAAATTAAAGTAGATATTTGTTAGTAGAGTGTAAAGGTACTGTCCATGAAGAAGGAAATCTGCTTACTACATAATCTGTTAGACACATTAGCCATTATGATGACTGCTAGGAATTGATAGACTAATACAAAACCTAAATCATGATGTTCCTCATTAGCTGTACAACCTTGTGAAAAATTACTCAACTTCCTTGTCCTGAGTTTTCACATCTGTAAAATGAAGGAGTTTGACTAGATCATTTCTAAAGTTCCTTCGAGCTCTAATATTCTATGAACACAATTTTCACATATACATATGAATTTAATTTTCAGAATTCTTTCATGATGTATTTTACCATTTCTATTTTAAATATTATTTATTTTCTCCTTTACTCTAGAGATCAAAGGAATACAATAGTTTCTAAAGAAGATTTGAATGTGGGCTGTCTAGGTGTAGGATCCTTCCATTCAACAACAGTGCATAAAACATATACTATGTACTAATCTGTGCTAGGTGCTGGGCATATAAAGACAAAAGTAAAACAATGTCTTTAGGGTAGAAGTTGGATTAGAAAGAAATTTCTTGTAAGAATAAGCCTTTGATCTGAGCTTTGAAAGAATTAAGACAAAAGACAGAGAATATATGAAGGGGATGTGTAGAAACACAGAGGCAGAAGGTAGAATGCTGTGTATGGGGAACAGAAAGTATTTTATTTCTCCTTGAAAATGATGTAATATTAACTAATCAGTCTGTAAAGGCAAACTGTGAAGGGTTTTAACCAAATAGAAGACTCTATATTATGGACTACTTATGTTGGGCTACTAAATCATATATTAGAATCCTTCTATTAGTGTATTAACTTAGAAAACCACATAGTAACATTATCTATGATTTATTATATTTTTATTTATTTTGTTAACTATTTCCCAATTATATTTTAATTGTAGTTCTTGCAGCACTGGAGAATTTACAGGCCACATAAGAACAAAGGGTTTCTGCCACAGACAATGGGGACTTACTAAAACTTTTTGAATAGTGAAATGATACTTTTATACCCAAACCAGGAATGTTACTTCCCAATAGCATCAAAAATGGTTTAGAAAGAGTAGATTAAAGGATGTAGAACCAAAGGCTCTGGAGGCAGAGGTCTTGGGGTCAAATACCATAGTCTGATATTAACTTCCTGTGGAATCTTGGCTTTAACTTACCTGAGTCTGTGTTTACTCATCTATAAAACGAGAAGATTGGACTAGGTGGCCTTTGAGATGACTTCCATCTACATCTACAATTTCATGATCACAGACCAAATAGATAATTATAGCAGTTGTCCAATCAAAAAGTGTTAAGGCCTGAGATATAGTAGCTGCTGTATGAATAGGGAGAAGGGGATGGATATAAAAGATGTAGTGGTATAAACTGAAAAAAAATGACAAAAATAAACAACTGATTGCATGGAAATAAAGAGGAATAGGAAAGATTTAAAGATGACTCCGAAGTTGCAGATGTGATGATTAGAAAGATGGAGGTGCTTGCAACAGAAATAAAGATGTTAGGAAGATGCATCACACTGAAAGTTTGCTTTTCTTTCTTTTTAACAACTATTACAAGTATGTTCTTTATCATATCATACAAAATATTAGCATGTTTTTATCAATTAAATAAATTTTCTTCTGTTTCCTTAGAGCATCAGGCTGTGTGTGTGTTTTGCTTTTGTTGACCAAAACACAAGTCCAAGTAAATGATTTCATTGTAATCCGTACATAGTCTAGTCTACTCTGCCTAGTCAATCACTGTACATTGTTTCAGTTCTTTATATTAATCAGGCCATTGCCAATTCTTAACAGCCTGGGGGAGATTTTCATTCAAAACATACAAAACAGCATAGCAAGGCTAAGAGAGTATCATAGGATTCAGATGTGGCTTAACAATTGAAAGCTTTGTTGGATCAGACCATACCACACCTTAATGGGTTGGAAGCAACCATTGCCCAGTGGATATGCCAGAGAATTGGAACTAGTTGCTTCTTCGTACTCATAAGTTTCTTCAAAAACTGAAAAGATGGGTTTCCTATGCTGACGCATATCCCTCTCTAGATTTTTCCTTGTACTTTCAAAGGGTGACAGATACTCAGGTAAAGGTAAAGAAAAACTTTGGGGGTTAAGCATTTAAAAAAAAATCAAATAAAATGCAATGATTCCTTTGGGATAGAACTAGTCAGAAAGTACTGTGGTTTTCACTAACTGTTTTCCTAACTTTTAGCATGCCCTTCCAACTCAAGCATTCACAGTTCTCATTTTGCCTTCTTTCTCTCTCCATGTCTCTTTCTCAATATCTGTCACCTTTCTTCACATTTTTTTCATTATTTACCTTGATATTCTTGATCTTTAGTTTTTCCAAATGAACTTTGTTATATTTTTTTCTACTTCAGTAAAAAAGTTTCTTGGTCATTCGATAGGTATGACACTACATAAGTAAATTAATTTGGTAGGATATTCATTTTTGTTATGTTAGCTCATCCTACCAATGAGCAATTAATGTTTTTCCAATTGTTTAGATCTAGTTTTAATTGCGTGGGAAGTGTTTTGTAGTTATATTAATATAATTCTTGTGTTTGCCTTGGCAGATAGATTCCCAAGCATTTTATATTGTCTAGGGTGATTTTATTTTTTAATTTTTTCCAGTTTATATATTGTTTATTTATATTATACATTAAAAAATTTTTAAAATTTAAAATTTTTAAAATTTTTATTTTGAATATTTTTCCATAGTTACATGTTTCATGTTCTTTCCCTCTCTCCCAAGCTCCCCCAAACCCCCTTCACCGACACACAATTCCACTGAGTTTTATATGTATCACTGATTAAGACTTAATTCCATATTATTGATAGTTGGACTAGAGTTATTGTTTAGTGTCTACATCCCCAATAATATCCCCATCATGTGTTCAAGTAGTTGTTTTTCTTCTGTGTTTCTCCTCCCACCGTTTTTCCTCTGAATGTGGCTAGTTTTCTTTATCATAAGTCCCTCAGCCTTGCTCTGGATTCTTGCATTGCTGCTAATAGAGAAGACTGTTATGTTCGATTGTACCACAGTGTATCAGTCTCTGTGTACAATGTTCTCCTGAATCTGCTCCTTTCACTCTGCATCAATTCCTGGAGATATTTCTAGTTCACATGGAATTCCTCCAGATCTTTATTCCTTTGAGCACAATAGTATTTCCTCACCAAAAGATACCACAATTTGTTCAGCCATTCCCCAATCAAAGGACATTCTCTCGTTTTCCAATTTTTTGCCACCACAAGGAGCATGGCTATAAATATTTTTGTACAAATCTTTTTCCTTATTATCTCTTTGGGATAGAAACAAAGCAGTGCTATGGCTGGATCAAAAGGCAGATAGCCTTTTAAAACCCTTTGAGTATAGTACACCTGGACTATGGCAATAGCTTTCTTTTTGATCTCCTTGTAGAACTCACAGAGGATTATCCACTCACTATAGACTCTAAGTCTGAGTTTAAACAGAATATGTTATGATTATTGTGTTACTTTTGGCTTGACAATTGATACCAGGGGAAAAATAAAAAGATTCTCCACCATCCAAGCATTGTGTCATACACTGAATGTGTCCATACATTGAACCATCAGTTACAGCAAATAGGGAAATTTGGAATGTTGTGGATAAGTTCACTAACCTTGGCAGTATGCTTTCCAGGGATTACATATAGATGTTGAGGGTGACACATATTTTGTCAGAGCTAGATCAGTGGTTGAAAGGCTCTGAAAGAAAGTATGGGAGAGAAGTAATAATAGGCTGCATACAAAACTGAAAGTCTACAGAGCCTTTGTGCTGATCCCATCATTGTACGTCTATGAAACTTAGGCAGTCTACCAGTACAATGTAGAGAAATTGAACCACTTCCATTTGATTTCTTAGGAAGATTCTTAAAACCACCATAGCAAGAAAAGATACCAGACACTGAGTATTTTGTATACTTCGTATGCTAAACTGTTGGCATTTGATCTCAACTGCAAAGAACCCAACTTCAGTGTATTAGTTCAAATGCCAAATACATGTTTGACAAAAAGACTATTTTCCAGAGCATATACACAAGGCAAACATTCACAATGAAGTCAGAAGTGATTCAGGGATCCTCTAAAAGTATCTCTGAAGAACTTTGGTATCGATTGTGAACAATGAGAGGAGATACTAGCATAGGACCCATCCAGAATAGTATACAAATCAAAGAAGGAAATATGCTCTTTGAACAAAACAGAAGTGCAGAAGCTTTAAGGAAACATGAGATGCACACATTTAGATACATTTCCATTCCAAATATTCATAAAGACTATTTTTGCCAGAACTGTGGTAGAGTTTTCTGACCTCATATTGTTTTAATCAGCCATAGTCAGACACACTGTACCCTATATGATCATGTCATTTTGATCCTCTGCCAGTATGAAGAAAAATAACCAAACAACCACTGTTGTTGTGGCTATTTTTTTCTTCTTTTTTCCTCTTGCTTCATTCCTTTCAAAAATTTTCATGCTTCTTTCAACCTGCTTAATAGAGTGAAAGGGAGATAGAATCTGGCCCTGGCAAAAAGTTTCAAATTAAGGGTTTAGGCTGAAAATCTGAATAAATAGTAGAAGAATCAAAATACTTTGAAACAATACTATCAGCAAGAGATGACCACAAAATTAAAAAAAATAGAAAAAAAGACAAAAATTCCACAAAAACTATGAACAGAGCTTAAAAAAATGGTTACTTCCAGTTTCATTTTGAGTTTGATTTATTGAGCCCTTGCTCCTTTCCCTCACTTCTTATGCCTAAATTTCAGTATTCCCATACTATCTTTTCTCTTCATTCAATGCCCTACCAGGGGTTTTTCTTGTTCATTGGATTTCATATTGGCATTTCAGGTGGTTGGGCTATTAGAAGTCATAAAGGCTTTTGGACTACTGACTTATATTAGCCATGAACTCTGTCTGCCTTTGTGCAATCCTTGATTTGATTGAAGAACTTAACGATGTAATAAATCTTTTCAGATTTCCTGATCATTCTTTAATTTAATGCCTGCTTTAAATCACTGAATATGTATGGAGGAGTTGGGCTCCTCTGCAACCTTTAAAATTTTTATTTTGAATTATGTCTTAAGTCCTTTCAAATGGATCAATTTATGTTTTAAATCCAAATATGTTGTTTCCCAATTAGATCAGGTAAACATAAATACAAGAGTTGGTTGCATTGCTTTGGTGCTCAAGACTTCATCAGGCATCTGAGATATTTGTAGGTTTCCCTTCTTTCTTTGGATGATGGAGATATATCTAATCAGACTCTCTCATCACAATATTAAGCCTGTAGAAGAGAAAGTTTTGGGGAAAATGTAGCTAAATTTGAAGGACATTCATGTAAAAAAAGGAATTTTACTATATGTCATACATATATTAATATATTTTTGTGAAGTGTATAGATGTCACATATTTATTTCATATTTGCCATATATATTACATGTCATTTATTCTATATTTCACAGATAGACAGACAGATAGATAGGTAGGTAGGTAGTTAGATAGATAGATAGATAGATAGATAGATAGATAGATAGACAGATTATATTAGATTTATAGGTAGATATTCCATTTCCATTTGTGCTCAGAGCTCAAAACTAAGAATAAGTAGAAAATTAGATATGAATGGTTAGATTAGCAATTATTATTTCTATTCTTAAATAATTCTGGAGGTCTTTAATTGTTTTGGGTTGAACAAGAGGACTTTTATGGCCTATTCTAGTATTCATGTTCTTTAACTTTTGCATTCAAGATTCAGCCACATAAAATTATAAAACAGAAATGTTAGTATTTAAATAGCATATAAAATAACTGCCCTAATGTTGCTCATTTTCCTGACATATCAATGATGAAGATGGTCCTCCAAACCTATAAAACTGTCATACTGGACTCTGATATGGTCTAAATTACTTAATGATAGAATTCATATTAAAATCATTCATTGGTCTAGCCCTATCTATTGAATCCAGTCAGTATGAATTGATGAACCATGAAAATTTCATCTTTCTCTAAATATCATACAACCTAGATCTTAATGACTACTTTAACCTTAAGAAATTTTGGGGGTCAAAGCCAAGAGAGCAACTTAGTAGCAGCAACAGCTAAAACCTCTCTAACAATTCTTCCAAAACAATCTTTAAAAAGTGCCTCAAAATGACAAGGGTCAAAAATCAATTGCAGGATAAAGTGAGGGGGCTTTTCTACTAAATGCAATTTGAAAGGTAGGCAGAGAGAGTTGATTTTCATGGGTGAAGGGGAAACTGGAAGCAAAACTGCATATCTCAGAGGAGTGCTGGTCACCCAGCCCCCCACCTGCTGTACCAGGTTCTGAGCCTGAGCATAGGCCAATTTCAGGATCCCAGGACCTTGGATATAGCAAAAACAGAGTATCCTGTACACTAGACCCACTCCTTAAATTCCTAGGCCCTGGCCCCAACCTACAGTGAAGCCCAGGAGTCCAGAGTGCTGGACCCTTTAAAGGCTGCACTGTGGTGAAGACTTAACCCCAGAGCAACATAGCTTATCATGGAGAGTTTTGCAAGACAGCAGCAGAGTAGACAGAACTTGTAACTTTCCGAATTTCCAGTTCATAGGCGAAAAAAGGTTGGGAAAGTAAGCAAATAGTAAAAGAAAACACCGAACTTTAGAAAATTTCTAGGCCCTCAGACACAGAAAATAAGCTGAGGATAACATCAAGCAAGGACTGGAGTTTAAAAGGGTATCTAAACTTCCCAGAAAGCGGAGCCTACCTATAATTAGATAGGAAAATGATCAAACAATAAAAAAATCACCTAACTAAAGAATTTTTATGGAGACAAAGAGCAAGATACAGACACAGAAGGGGACAATGAAAGCAAAGGAAACACATGCAAAACCCAAAAGGAAAATATGGATTTGACACAAATTTTTGAAAAGTTCAAAAAAGACTTAAAAAAACAATTAAGAGAGGCAGAGGAAAATGAGGAAGAGAAATGAAAGTGATACAAGAAGAAAGAAAAGAAATGCAAGAAGAAATGGGCTAACTGAAAAAGGAAAACCAAAATCTGACAGAGAAAAATAAGGCCTTGAAAATCAGAACTGGCCATCTAGAAACTAATGATTTCATGAGAAATTAAGAAAAAATAAAGAAGAATCAAAGGAATAAAAAAAGAGAAAAATATGAAATATCTTATTGAAAAAAGAACTGACATAGAAAATAGATCAAAGAGAGACATTTTGAAAATTATAGAACCACCTGAAAGCCATGTTCTAGAAAATTTCTATGGAGACAAAGAGGGAAACACAGATTCATTAGGGGACAGTGAAATTCAAGCACCACACACAAAAATTCAAAGAAAAATAAAAATTGATCTCAAGCACTGGAAGAATTTTAAAAAATAAAAAAAATCAAATAAGACAGTTTGAAGAAAAAATGGAAAAAGAAATGGAAGAAATGCAAAAAGAAAATAATAACTTGAAAAGCAAAATTGGTCACCTGGAAAAAGAAGTACAAAAATCCAATGAAGAAAAGAAATTTCTAAAGAACTGAATTGACCTACTAGAAAAAGAGGCAAAAAGATCCAAGGAAGAAAAGAGTTCCATGAAAAATAGAATGGACCAAATGGAAAAGGAGGACCAAAAGATCATGGAAGAAATTCAAGCATTAAACATTAGAATTAGGCAAATAAAAACTAATGACTTCATGAGACATCAATAAACAATAAAACAAAATCAAAAGAATGAAAAAATAGAAGAAAATATGAAATACCTCACTGAAAAAAAACAATCTAGAAAATAGATCTTGGAAAGACAATTTTAGAATTATTTTACTACCTGAAAATCATTACCAAAAAACCCTCTCACTTCATATTACAAGAAATTATCCAATCTGGTGAAGGAGGCTAGTAGAGAGTAAACTCCAAGAAGAGAGTCACTCCAAGAAGGAAGTCAGCTTCAAGAAGAAAGTAGGTCTCAGGAGTCACCTTCAGCTCCAATCATTATCTGGGAACTTAAATTAGGAATTCTGGGAAGATGGCAGCTTAGACAGAGCAAATCTTAAAAACCTTCGCACCCTTTCCACACTGAGATAGAAAACAATGCTCTTTGAGAAAAAAGAGGACCAAATCTGACAACGGGGCAGAGCAGGGGAATCCTACTGCTGGATAGCTCAAGAGGTACACCAAAAAAAAGGCTTGAATTCTTGAACTGGGTTTGAGGGTATAGAAGGGGAATCCCAGGACTCCTCCGCCACACTCTGTGCAGAGTCTCCTGCGGCCCCTAAAATCTCTGGGAAGGCAGGCACACCAGCCCTGAGAGAGGGCCTTGCTGGTGCTGGACTTGGGGAGTTGAACACAGGCACCAGGAAGGTGGCTGAAGGAGAAAGCCAGAGAAACACACCAAAAACCCTTGGAAGATGGCAGCTTAGATGGAGCCAAACCTGTTTGTTTGTTGTTTGGATAGTGTTTTGTAGTTGTGTTGGTATAATTCCTGTCTTTGTTTTGGTAGATAGATTCCTAAGTATTTTATATTATCTAGGGTTATTTTAAATGGTGTTTCTCTTTCTACCTCTTGCTGTCATGATGTGTTGGAAATATATAGAAATGCTGATGATTTATGTGCCTTTATTTTGTATCCTGCAACTTCGCTAAAGTTGTTGATTATTTCTACTAGCTTTTTAGTTGATTCTCTACAATTTTTTAAGTAGACCATCATATCATCTGCAAAGAGTGATAGTTTAGTCTCCTCATTGCCTATTTTAATACCTTCAATTTCTTTTTCTTCTCTAATTGCTACTGCTAGTGTTTCTAGTACAATGTTAAATAATAGAGGTGATAATGGGCATCCTTGTTTCACTCCTGATCTTATTAGAAAGGCTTCTAATTTATCCCCATTGCATATGATGCTTGTTGATGGTTTTAGATATATACTGTTTATTATTTTTAGAAAAGGACATTCTATTCCTATACTTTCTAGTGTTTTCAGTAGGAATGGGTGTTGTATTTTGTCAAAAACTTTTTCAGCATCTTTTGAGATAATCATGTGGTTTTTGTTGGTTTGCTTGTTGTTGTGGTCAATTATGTGGATGGTTTTCCTAATGCTGAACCATCCTTGCATTCCTGGTATAAATCCCACCTGACCATGATGGATAACCCTCTTGATCACTTGCTGGAGTCTTTTTGCTAGTATTCTATTTAAGATTTTTGCATCTATGTTCATTAGGGAGATTGGTCTATAATTTTCTTTCTCTGTTTTTGATCTACCTGGCTTTGGAATCAGTACAATATTTGTGTCATAAAAGGAATTTGGTAGGACTCCTTCTTTGCTTATTACATCAAATAATTTGTATAGTATTAGGATTAATTGTTCTTTGAATGTTTGATAAAATTCACTTGTGACTACATCAGGCCCTGGAGATTTTTTCTTAGGGAGTTCTTTGGTGGCTTGTTCAATTTCATTTTCTGATATTGTATTATTTAAGTATTCTATTTCTTCTGTTGTTAATCTAGGCAATTTATATTTTTGTAAATATTATCCATGTCACCTAGATTGCTATATTTATTGCCATGTAATTGGGCAAAATAGTTTTTAATGATTGCCTTAACTTCCTCTTCATTAGAGTTGAGGTCTCCCTTTTCATCTTTGATACTGTTAATTTGGTTTTCTTCTTTCCTTTTTTTATTAGATTGACCAGTACTTTGTCTATTTTATCTGCTTTTTTCAAAATACCAGCTTCTAGTCTTATTTATTAATTCAATAATTCTTTTACTTTCAATTTTATTAATTTCTCCTTTGATTTTTAATATTTCTAATTCAGTTCTCATCTGAGGATTTTTAATTTGTTCATTTTCTAGTTTTTTAAGTTGCATGCCCAATTCATTAACCTCTGCCCTCCCTAATTTGTTAATATATGCACTCAGGCATATAAATTTTCCCCTTAAAATGTGTTGGCTGCATCCCTTAGGTTTGGGTAAGATGTCTCATCATTGTCTTCAATGAAATTATTAATTGTTTCTATGATTTGTTCTTTCACTAAATTATTTTGGCACATCATATTATTTAATTTCCAATTGGCTTTTGGTTTGCCTCTCCATGTATTCTTACTAATAACTATTTTTATTGCATTATGATATGAGAAGGTTAATTTATTACTTCTGCTTTTTTGCATTTGTTTGCCATGTTTCTGTGCCCTATTACATGGCCTATCTTTGTGAATGTTCCATGTGCTGCTGAAAAGAAGGTTTATTCCTTTTTGTCCCTATTTATTTTTTTCCATATATCTATTAACTCTAATTTTTCTAGAGTTTCATTAACCTCTCTTATCTCTTTCTTATTTATTTTTTGGTTTGATTTATCTACATCTGATAGGGGAAGGTTGAGATTCCCCACTAGTATGGTTTTACTATTTATTTCATCTTTGAGCTCCACTAGCTTCTCCTTTAGAAATTTGGAAGCTATACTGTTTGGTGCATACATATTGAGTACTGATATTTTTTCATTATTTATACTGCCTTTTATTAGGATGGAGTTACCTTTCCTATCTGTTTTAATCTCATTTATTTTTACTTTGGTTCTGTCAGAGATCATGATAGCAACCCCTGCCTTCTTTTTCTCATTTGAAGCCCAGTAGATTTTGCTCCATCCTCTCATTTTCACTCCATGTATGTCTGTCTGTCTCGTGTGTTTCTTGTAGACAACATATGGTAGGATTTTGGTTTCTAATCCACTCTGCTATTTGCTTCCATTTTATGAGTGAGTTCATCCCATTCACATTCAGAGATATTATTATCAACTGTGTATTCCCAGATATTTTAATTCTCTCTCCTAGTCCTGTCCTTTCTTCTTTTCATTGTTTCCTTCTATACCAGTGTTTGTTTTTAATCAGTTCCTATAATCCCCTCCCTTGTTGTACTTCCCTTTCTCACCCCTCCCTTCTTATTCCCCTCTTATTGTTCTTTAAAGCTACACTGCCCTCTCCCCCAAGCCCTCTCCCTCCCTAGTATTGCTTCCCTCCCCACCTGTCTGTTTGTTACCCTTCTACTTCTCTATAGTGTAATATAGAAAATGGCAGGATGGAATTCCTGCAAGATACAGGGTCAAGCCTCACCCAGAATTCCGGGGGACCCCCCTGAAGAACTCTGGGTGAGGCGACAGTTGTAAAGGAGTTAAACAGTTGATTCCTGGGGGTTCAGGTGAGCAGGTCTCTCTGCTAGCTGTTCCTGGTTTGGGGTTTGCCTGGCTGTCCATAGTGGCAAAAGCCATTGTGGTTTCTACTCAGGAGTTTGCCTGTCTAGTGGAATTAGACCTTCATTGCAATATAATTTTATTATTCATTTAGTTATTTAGATATTAGGAGTAATTACTATTAGCTTTGAGGGCAAGTTAGCTAAAGGTCTGCCACTCCCTCCTGGGGGGGCAGTTTCTACCTAGCTGATCAGGGCTCCCCAGTTTATCCAAATCCTTAATATCCCTTCCCTGCCTTCCTCTTCCTTCTTTTATCAATATAAGCTTTACCTTTAGTAGCAGTGCCTGGGTATTATTTGGGGATACTCACTGCAGCCAGTTGCCAGCCTAAAAAGTCAGATCCTTCTCAGTCCTTAACATCAAGAGATCAAGCTTCTCCTTTGTCCCTCAATAAGACCTGTGGGGAATATAAATTTGAGAAAGGGAACATCATTAAAGATTTGCCTTTGCTGAATCTTGCTTGAAGACACACTGCTCTGTCTCCATTTTTCAACTGAAAACCAACTGCTTGGGGGGAGGGGTTTGAAAGCAAGGAGTACCTTACCTTTTCCCTACTCACTGAAGCTTGTTTGTGGAGGAGAGGGAGTCTTGCAGACTCCTAGCCCAGGCCAGTCCATCAGCTTCCCAACATCCCTGTTATTATAAACATAACATTAGGGCATGAATCAATTTTTTGCCCCAATGGATCTGATTGTTCTTCTCTCTTTAAGTTGATTTCAATGCACTTAAGTATTGAATATTTCCTCTCTCTAACCTCTTTACCCTTACAGTGTATTGTCATTTTTCCCTGTTGGTCCCACGTGCTTCTTTATGGAATATAGATTTATTCCTTTTTGTTTGTTTTCCTATTTTTCTTATTATTATCTTCTTCCCCCCACCCCAGTTTTGCATATATTAATGCATACATACATACATACATACATATAAACACACACACACAAATATATATATATATTACTTGACATTTCATCCTATACAGTTTGTCCCTGTTCCCTCTATGTAAAGTTCTTCTAGTTATCCTGTTGGTAATAACAATTTCTAATATTTGCCAATATGTTCTTTTCCTCTTGGGATACAAATTGATTTAAGTTGTTGGTTCCCTTAAAGAAAAGAATTTTTTTCTCCTCCCCCCATTCTCTTAATTACCTTATGTTGATTCTCTTGAGTTCTGGGGTTGGGCTTCAAACTCTCTGCTTAAGTCTGGTTTTTTTCTTGATGAATTTTTGGAAGTCGTTGATTTTATTGAATTACCATACTTTCCCCTGCAATAATATAGTTAGTTTTGCTGGATAGTTGATTCTTGGTTGTAGACCCAGTTCTCTTGCTTTCTGGGATATTGTGTTCCATGCTTTCTGGTCCTTCAATGTAGATGCAGCCAGATCCTGTGTTATCCTAACTGTGGTTACCTGATATCTGAATGACTTTTTTTTAAGCAGCTTGTAATATTTTTTCCTTGGTCTAGTGGTTTTTGAATTTGGCTATAATATTCCTGGAAGTTGTCAGTCGTGGATTAAATGTAGGAGGTGACCTGTGGATTCTTTCAATTTCCACTTTTTCCTCTTGTTTGAGAACTTCAGGGCAATTTTCTCTGATAATTTCTTGTAAGATGCTAACTAAACTTTTTCTTTTATCATGATATTCTGATAAACCAATAATTCTTAAGTTGTCTCTTCTAGCTCTGTTCTCCATATCTTTGGTTGAATCAATAAAGTGTTTCATATTCTCAAGTTTTTCATTTTTTAAATTGTGTTTAATATATTCTTGCTACCTTGTGAAGTCATTTACTTTTAGTTGTCAGTTCTGTTTTTTACAGACTGAATTTCATCCTTGGATTTTTGTTCATCCTCCTTCTGGTCTGCTTTTCTTTGGAGATCATCTTTTGCCTTCTTTGCTTCATTTTCAAGCTGGCCAATTCTGGCTTTTAAGACTTTATTTTCTCTTTATTTTCTTGTTTTAGTTCATGTATTGTCTTTTTCAAATTGTCTTCAGCCTCTCTTGCCTCTCTTGATTGCTTTTTGAGTTCCTGAAGTTCTTGAGTTAATTGAATTTTGAGATCTTCCAAAGCCTGTGTCCAGTTCACTGGAACTACTACTTCTTCTTCTATTTCTCTTTCATTTGCTCTCTTCTCATTTCCTTGAAAGAAGCTGTCAATTGTCATTTCTTTTCACTTTTTCTGTTGTTTACTGATATTTTTCCTTCCTTCTTCTGCTAGTTTGAGCAGATGTATTTAATGATCTTTGATGAAAGATCTTCCCTCAGCTGGCAATGGAGGTTTGTAGTTACTTTCTCTTTCCTCTGAAGACTTCTTGTCTGTCCAATTGTTGGGATTAATCCTGTACTGATTGGATTAATCTTACTGCTTTATCTGCCCTGAGGCTAAAGCCTTGAGAGGAGGGAAAAATAAACAAACAAAAAAAATGGTGTTACAAGAAGGAGCCTTTTTGCTGAACTGAGCTCTCCAGCAGTGAGGTCCTCCTGAGCTGTTCACTGTGTTTGAACTGGTTTTCTTTTCTCATGAAGCCCTGAGTTCTGTATCTCAGTATGAGGAAGCCAAGCTGTCTGAGGTCTGGGGTCTGGCTCTCTCTAAGCCACCATCTTCCGGGCATTTTTGCTATATTTCTCTGGTTTTTCTCCTCCAGTCACGTCTCCAGTGCCTGTGTTTAACTCCCTGAGTCTGGTGCCAGCAAGGCTCTCTCTGTGGACTGGTGTGCCCAACCACCCAGGCAACTGGAGACTCCACACAGCACATGGGGGAGGCATCCTGGGATTCCCCTTCTACACTCTCAGACATGAAAGTTCAAGAATTGAAGCCTTTTTCTTGGTGTACCTCTTTAGTTGTGCTCCAATAGAGTTCCGCCTGCTCTGTCCCATTATTAGATTTGGTCCTCTTTCTTCTTGAAGCGCATTGTTTTCTATCTTGATGTGTAAGGGTGGAGAGGTTTTAAGATTCACTCAGTCTAAGCCTCTATCTTCCTGGAAATCCTGATTGGTTCTCCTTGATATCTGAATTGTTTATTCCTGGTTTCTTGTAATATTTTCTCCTTAGCTTGGAAGTTCCCAAATTTGGCAATTACATTCCTCTTGGCTGTCTTTTAAGGATTTAATGTAGAGGGTGATCTATGTGCTCTTTCAATGTCTATTTTCGCCCTCTTGTTCAAGAATATCAGGGCAGTTTTCTTGGATAATTTCTTATAGTATAATGTCAAGACCTCCATTTTTTCCAGGTTTTCCAGTAGACCAATGATTCTCAAATTGTCTCTTATAGATCTGTTCTCCATGTCCTCTGTCTTATCAGTGATATAGTTCATGTTTCCATTTATTTTTCCATTCTTTTTACTTTGCTTTTTTAATTCTTGATGTCTTGTGGGATCATTAGATTCTACTTGCCCAATTCTGGTTTTTAAAGACTGTTTTTTTAGGTATGATCTTTTGATTTTCCTTTTTGGTTTGTCTATCCTGCTTTTTCATAGCTTCCAGAAGGTCAGGTATGGTCTCTAATTTGCTTATCATTTCATGTGATTTCTGGACTTCTTTTTCTAAGTGGGAGATGCTATTTTTTAAACTACTATTTTCTTTTTTGAATTACTTGCGTTTCTATTTCCCTCTTTTCTTGCCAAGTTTCTTCTATCTTATTTGGTTCTTGAACTCCAATTTGAGTTCTTCAAGGGCTTGTGACCAATTTCCATTTTGTGTTTTTGGAATGTTTGAATGTGTTTGCTTGTTTGTCTCTCTCTGCTGTTGCCTCTATACTCTGCTGTTTTTCCCCATAGAAGTTATCCAATATCAGAGGCTTTTTCTTTTTTTTTTTTGGTAGTTGTAGATTATGGTTTTGGGTTTGGGTTGCCATTGCTGTGTTAGTTTTTTCTTCCCTCACCAGCCAGAAGAATGAGTGAGGAGTGAAGGCAGCTTTCTCTGTATTGAGCTACAGAGCAGTTTTTGCTCTTAGGCTATTTTTCCAATGTCCCCCATGTCTGTTATGGGCCGTCCCTCTCTGCGCTATCTCTGGGCCCATGCTCTGCCTCAGCCTCCTTGGGTCCCAAGTCTTGCTCCCCTCAAGGGTAAGTCTGTGGTGCCCTCATCCAGCCCCTGAGAACCTAGAGATTTCCTGAGCATTCACTCTGACTCTGGAGGTAGTTGGAATGGGGGAGTGGTGATCAGCTCGAGCTTTGGTAGTTGTAATTTTGCTCACTTATAGTGTGGAAATGCTCAAATACTGCCTACCTTCAAGGCTGTACCCTACAGTAGAGCCTCTTTATTTGTCTGATTTTGATTTTTGTCCATTTGAGGCACTTTATATTGGTTGGTTGTGAGGAAAAGACCTTTGATTCTACTTTATGTCCATATTAGCCCTGAAGTCCCCCCATAGGACTTTAAAACTGTGTACTTGCTGATCCATTAATTCTCTTCTTGGGTTTATACCCCAAAAATATTTTTTTTAAAGTCATGAAAGGTAAACCCAAAGAGCCCAACTTTAGGGACATGAATCCACTATTTGATAAAAACTGCTGGGAAATTTGGAAAACAACATGGGAGAGATTAGGTTTAGATCAACACCTCACACCCTACACCAAGATAAATTCAGAATGGGTGAATGTCTTGAATATAAAGAGGGAAACTATAAATAAGTTAAGTGAACACAGAATAGTATACTTGTCAGATCTCTGGGAAAGGAAAGATTTTAAAACCAAGCAAGAGTTAGAGAAAATTACAAAATGTAAATTAAATGGTTTTGATTATATTAAACTAAAAAGCTTTGTACAAACAAAAACAATGTAGTCAAAATCAGAAGGGAAACAACAAATTGGGAAAAAATCTTTATAACAAAAAACTCTGACAGGGGTCTAATTACTCAAATATACAAGGAGTTAAAGCAATTGTATAAAAAATCAAGCCATTCCCCAATTGATAAATGGGCAAGAGACATGAATAGGCAATTTTCAGGTAAAGAAATCAAAAGTATCAATAAACACATGAGAAAGTGTTCTAAATCTCTAATAATTAGAGAAATGCAAATCAAAACAACTCTGAGGTATCACCTCACACCTAGCAGATTGGCTAAAATGAAAGAAGGGGAGAGTGATGAATGTTGGAGGGGATCAAAATTGGGACATTAATGCATTGCTGGTGGAGTTGTGCCTGCCCTTTGATCTAGCCATACCATTATTGGGTTTGTACCCCAAAGAGATCATAGATAAACAGACTTGTACAAAAATATTTATAGCTGCGCTTTTTGTGGTGGCAAAAAACTGGAAAAGGTGGGTATGTCCTTCAATTGGGGAATGGCTGAACAAATTGTGGTATATGCTGGTGATGGAATACTATTGTGCTAAAAGGAATAATAAACTGGAGGAATTCCAGGTGAACTGGAAAGACCTCCAGGAACTGATGCAGAGTGAGAGGAGCAGAGCCAGAAGAACACTGTACACAGAGACTGATATATTATGGTAAAATCCAATGTAATGGACTTCTGTACCAGCAGCAATGTAATGACACAGGACAGCTCTGAGGGATATATGGAAAGGAACGCTACCCACATTCAGAGGAAGGACTGCAGGAGAGGAAACATATAAGAAAAACAACTGCTTGAATGCATGGGTCGGGGTAGACATGAATCAGGATGTAGACTCGAAACCACCACACCAATGCAACTAAGAACAATTTGGAAATAGGTTTTGATCAACGACACATGACAAAACCAGTGGAAATGTGCGTCGGCTATGTAGGGGGATGCGGGGGGTGAAGGGGAAAGTAGGAGCATGAATCATGTAACTATGTTAAAAACGAATATTAATACATGTTTAAAAAATAAAAGTCATGAAAGGAAAGCAGCTAGATGGTTCTATTAATAACGAATCAGACCTGGAGATGAGAGGTCTCAAGTTCTAACCTGGTCTTAGACAATGCTAAGTATGTCTAGACTAGTCTCTTGACCTCAATTCCTTCTCTCTTATTGCTCTTCTGACTTGGAATTGATTGATTCTAAGATTGACTCTTGGAATATTGATTCTAAGTTAGAAAGTAAGGTTTTTTAAAGGGGAAAATGACCTATTTGTACAAAAATATTCATAGCAGCTCTTTTTGTGATGGCAAAGAATTTGATATTGAAGGTATGTCCATCATTTTGGGAATGGCTATACAAGTTATGGTCTACGATTTTAATGGAATAACAATGGGCTATAAAAATGATGAGCAGAATCATTTCAGAAAAACCTAGAAAGTCCTATATGAACTGCAAGGAGAAATGAACAGAATTAGCTAATCAATGTGCACAGAAATAATAGTAACATATGATGAACAACTATTAATGGCTTCGCTATTCTCAGTATGACAATGATCTAAGATAATGTTAAAGGACTGGTGATGAAAAATCCTGACATACTCCAGAGAGAGAACTTCTGGGATCTGAATTCACATCAAAGAATAATGTTTTTCACTTTGTTTTTTTGTTTGTTTTTTTTTAGCTTAATTTGTGTCTTCTCCTATAGCATTACCATTATTGAGGTGTAATTTTGCATAATCTCATGTGTATATCTACATTAGATTACTTGAAATCTTGGAGAAGAGAGAAGAGAGGGGCAGCATGGTGAGTCAGGCATAGAGATGGGAGGTGTTAGGTTCAAATCTGGCCTCAGACACTTCTTAGCTACATGACCCTGGGCAAGTCACTTAACTCCCATTGCCTAGCCCTTACCACTGTTTTGCCTTGGAACCAATACACAGTATCGATTCTAAGACAGAAGATAAGGATTTGTTTTTTTTTAAGTGAGGGAAGGAATACAAAGAATTGGAAACTTCAGATTTTGGAAGCAAATGTTAAAAGTTGTTATTTTGTGTAATTGAAAAATAGAATATATAAGTGTAAGAAAAGAGAATGTAAGAAAAAGAAATAAAGAAAAACAAAATAGGATTCCAAAGATATGATGTATTTTCCTGATTTAGGAAGTGGCTGAATTCAGAAAGCCAGCATTTTAAAATCTTAACACCAGGGGTTTTACTATGCTTTCCTCTTCTGTCCCTTCCCACCCTCATCTAGAACAAGTAACACTTTGATTTATTCTCACATTAGCTTGTATCAATTTAACACTTTAGATATGATAAAACAAATTAAAATTTCATTTGAAAATATTTTTGTTTTAAATTGGATTTTCTGAAATTAAATATCTCTTTCCTTAGAGCAAATCCTAGAGTAACTTGCTTAGCAGGTTGATAAACTAATTGTTCAAAATCATTATATATAAAAAATCTCAACATTAGAAAATAATGGGGACTATACTTTTCTTAAAGAGTAAAGGAAAAGAAAACCCAAGCCATGTATGGAGAAGTTAAGCACATGACTGTTATTTTCAAAAGTATCTATCATAGTATATACTTTATATACCATAGTATATACAACACGAAAGTATACAGTACAAATTGAGGTCAGTATATTTTGGTTCAAATCCTGGCTCAGTAAGTTATTATTTGAATGATTGTACAAATCACTCAGCACCTCTGAGCTTTCATTTCCATCCCTGTAAGACATAAGTACTATGTTTTGAAGTAGATCTGTCATTTTATTGGTTAAGAGAATTTCCTGTTCTAATGCAAATATGCAACTTATTGTCCTAAAAGAGAATTCCCTGGAGCTCTCATAAATTAACTGTATTGGCCAGGGTCATGAAGCAGGGGATGTGTCAGAGACAGAACTTGAACTCAGTGCTTCTTGGTCTAGACTCTGCTTCTCTTTCCACTATCCTGACACTGCCTCTTCAGAATATTAATCATTGCATTATTTACTTCTAAGAACAGTTGTATGGAGGGTATTTTGTAAAACAGTATAAAATGAGAGTTATTATTAGTCATATTTATGGCTCAAATTAGCTCTAAGGGGGAAAGCTAAGCAGATGGTGAAGAGAGAGAGAAAGGCTCCTTAGATCTGAAAATAATAGCTATATCATCTGGGAGAATACCTAGAGAAGGCTCTAGGGCTCCATAAAAGACTTCTACTCCTTTGCAGTAAGAAGGCACCCCGGAGCTCATAAAGAGATCAAAGAATTAAGAATGCAAAAAGCTAAGAATTAGAAAGTTCTGCTTTCAGATCTAACAGCATCTCAGCTATATCTCCTCATCTTTTTCTCCCCATTGGAATTTGGATATATGTAATGAATTGCTAATAACTTATTAATAAAGATTTGGTATTTATCAGGCCTTTTATAGATGCCAATTCCTGCCGGAAGTGTCCTAAAAGGTTCAATTATTCATTCTCTTGAGAATGGGGTGGGGGTTTGGGAGCTGGACAAAGGAAATGTGTGCCCAAGGAGAAAGACAGATCTAGTAAATCATGACCAAATATAGAATTCTACAACCTTCCAGTAGAAACATCAATCAAAGCGGACAGTGTCCAGGTTAATACCGTGCCTGAGGTCTAGATGATTCTTCCTAATTATTATATTATCCTATTCCTAATTATTATATATATTATATACACTTATGATATATATATTATATAATTATATATATAATTATATTGTATATAATTATATATATATATATAAGGCTTCATCTCTTCCTTATGCCCATAGCTGTTTAAGAGTTTTTCAGTCTCTGAAAATGNGTATATAATTATATATATATATAAGGCTTCATCTCTTCCTTATGCCCATAGCTGTTTAAGAGTTTTTCAGTCTCTGAAAATGTCCTGTTCAACTGTAAATTCTAATATTTCAGAAACAATGAACTTCCTTACCATCTAATAACTTAGTAGAATGAGTAGGAATGATATATTTGGTAGGTATGTCCTTTTGTGGAATGAGGTGAAAGGGAAGCGATAAGCACAAATGAAATAGAAATTTCTTCTATTTCACAGTTTTGCCAAAGGCTGAAGTTAGCACATTTCACTCTGCATATTCCTGATTATAGGCCAATAAAACCCAGCCCTAAATTGATCTAAATTGCCAACATAAAAAAAATGTTTTAGTGATTGTGTACTAATTAGATTGGTTTTATTTGTTCATGGTTATGGTGAAAAGTAAAATAGGAAGAATTCTAGTCTTCTCTCTACATTCAGAATTACTTCTGTCTCTGAGCTTCAATTTCTTGATCTCAGAGTGTGGATTAAAACACTTTTCACATATTTGTTTCTAGGATCATAGAATCATAAATTCAGAGCTATATGGAGAGTCTTTCAACTGGTGTAATTTGTCCCTCCCCTATCCCCAACATCTCAGGGATATATTTTCTTTTACTTTATAGTTTGGGGAAGTAAATTCAAAATTTAGTCTGGTTCCTTACTAGTATTATTCCCATAAAGTTCAAGTCCAAATGTAAATGAGTTCTTCCCTCATCTAACACTTGGATGAGCATGTAGCAAGTGTCTAGAGCAAAATATGAAAACAGATTTTCTAACTAAATCTTCATTGTCTCTTCTGGTAGGAAAGAAAAATGTAAATTAGGAATTGGGAAACCTAAATTATGATCCTGGTTTTACTACAACTAGCTGTGTAACATAGGTAAATTCTAACTTTAATGAATCAATTGCATAGTTGTAAAAAAAGAAAAATTGACCTAGATATCTCAGATTTCTTCTAGACCTCGAATAATAATAGTAATAATAAAAATTGCTTTTTTGTTGAAAAGTTTCTCTACTTGGAAGTCATTTGTGGGTCAAATAAATTCACTTGTAAGGATGGCAGATAAATGAGACAATCAATCAACTAATCTCCAAAGCAAGTCTATTGAATCTATTCATTAATCAACAGAATTATACTGGGTGCCAGAAATCCTTGAAAACCATTAAATGAAATGGATGGCACTCCATTAGGTATGTTGGTATTATTTGAGGAAACTTGATCATGCTTTGTGTCTTTTTTTTTCTTTCAATACAACAGGAATCCAGTTCAAAACCTAGCATTCAAAGATCTGAAAACGTTGCTTGGTGTGGGAGAATAAAGTGTAAAATTTTTGTCTTTGACCAGAAGAGGACCATATAACTGTAAAAAGAGGAATTGGATTTCTCATTGATTTTCTAGTACCCTTCCCATAAGAGCTAACAATGGTTTCTGCTTTAAAAGACAACTAGAAAATTTCACTCTAAGGGAAACTTCATGAGTATCCCATAAAGGAAAAAAGAAAAGATTTGCTTATAGCCATAAGCTATGAGTTAATCTTTTACCACATGTTTTTTAAGCTTGAATCCCTTCAACTTTGCATAAATTTGTTGGAAAGTATGTCTCAAGCTTTTTGAGCGAATATTTTACACCAACTCTTCCTACTAGGTAACATTACTTAAAATTAATGAAATCTTAGTATTTCTATTAACTATTAATTACAATAGAAATACTTCAGAGGAGGCTTTTGAGTTATAATATTAAATATGACAGTTATATCAGATAGAAGAAATTTTCTATAGGAAGAAATGAGAAAAGAGTGTATTTCAGGTAGTTGGAAAAATTGGTAATATTTGTCCATTTTGTCTAGAAGATATAAAAGGGTAAAATAAGTCTAGAAAAGCAAACTAGAGCCATATAATAAATATCTGTTATAGTCAATATGAGATGTTTGCTGAAGTTGAATTAAGGCCTCTGGCCAGAGTGACAGTTGGCTGTTATTTTTCAGTTGGGAGTGACTTAGCTGTACAAGTCTTCAGTGCTCAGTTTTAGTCTCTCTTACATCCCAGAGTGTGTTCCCACAAACCTCTTAGTTAATTTATACTATCCCTGGTGACCCCATTACCTTACTTGTATTTTCTACACAGGAGATAAATTTGGTGCATTTCCATGTCTAGCTTTCTTTCCTTCCTCTGAGGGCTGCTGTGAATGTCGGACTTTTGAACAGGTAGATTAGCTTGGGCATGTGGTTTTATTTTGTTATCTTTTCATTCCTTTATTTCTAGTGATTATATATAAATCTTATAAAATATAATATTTGAAGTTACTGCAAGTTCATTTTAATTTTTATATAACCAATGATGGCAGCCCAATAGATATATTAATCTTGATTATAGTAAATAATGTTATCTGGGTACTATATATGATATAATCTAAAGTGTTAATAATTCCCTCCCCCCATTATTTTACCAAGGAATTTTTCAATCTGTACGTCTGTAGAAATTTAAGAAGTTTTATAGGTCCATATAATGTGAAGGCAGGGGTATCATAAAAACAACAGCAGTAGCAACAACAGAGTGGATGAAAAATACACATGCCCTAGATCATGACTTGAAGATGAAGAAAAGCCCATCAAATCAGGTCATCAATCTGTGTTACCTGCACAAATGCTGAAGATTGATAATAAGCTGGGCTTAGAATTGGGTGAAAAGAGGAGACTGGTCTGAATTGCATTTGGAAGAAGTCATAGAGTTTTCAATGACTGCCAATCATTATCTCTTTAACAATCATCTTCTTAGTGAAATGATATAATTATAATTATGTAATGAACTCACTCTGGCTCTCTCTTAGAGCAGGGTCTGCTATATTGGCCCCCTTCAATGTTCTAAGATTTCCTAAGGGATATTTAGGGAGAAGCTTCTCAACTCCCATTGACTCAAGTTCTCACTAGTTTTATTCCACTTACTTTCCCCTTTTGTGTGAGATAAGTAAGTAACTTCCAGTTCATCTAACATTAGGCAGCTTTTATGAAGAGATAAACACTTGGAAGACAGAGCAAGAAGAAAGCACAAATATTGTCACTAATACCGCAGGGGGAATATTCTTGCCTGCACTACATTGTGCTCTAGGAAGAAGAGGCTCAATTAAGTTCAGTTCTTACATAGCTTTGGTCCCACCAAGTTAGTGTCCAAAAGCTACACCGGTGCTGATTGAATGCTTGTCTCCAGGATAGTTGGATGGGGATGGTGTCTCCAAGATCACTTCTTACTCCACAAAGCATTGACACTGTACTGGCTACAAACTCTGATTCAAGAACTCTGGGATTCTGTGAGAGCCTCCACTTAATTCATCATCTGGGACCCAGATGCTGAGCTAGTCTCATACTCGATCTCAGAAGTGACAGGCATCTCCAAAGCACCTTGTGGACCTTTTAAATTAACAGGGTGAAAGACTCAACTCCATTGACCTGAAAAGGAAAAAAAAAACAAATATGGAAGTTAAGGATTGATCCCCTTTCTGAGGTCCAGATGACTTCAGTGGGGAGAGTCACCCTCCCAAGCAAACTCTCCCCTTAGAGCATTGCTTCACTGTTTATCCATGACTTACTAAGAAGTCATCAAGTTCTCCCAAAAATTCTGCCACAAAAGAGACAATAGCTGGTCTAGGTGGTGCTTTTTGAATGCCTTCACTGTCATCCTTTTTAAAATATAAGGTTTGTATATAAAATTCAGTTTCAGAATGGCTATAATGCTTCCCTTGCTCTACAAGCATTTTTATTCTGTGTCATCACAATTCTACCAGAGACAGGAAGCAAGCTCCCAGGCACCTCCGCTGGGATAATGTTATTAGACACAATTTTTGCATAGGACAGACCCTAATAACAATTAAAATATCAGACATCCCCAAAGTAAGGGGAAGAACACATGGCAGATATAAACAAGTGGCAGTTTAGTAGCAATGAATTGTGTAAAAGAAATGTTGTAGCAGATATTATTAAAAGCACATATAATAAGAAAAAGTAGAAATACAACTAGTGGGGAATGCAAATAAAAAGGAGTCAACTAAAGTGACACATTGGAAATAATAAAAAATAACTAATATTTATATAGATCTTTACAGTTTATAAAGTGTTTTTCAAATATTATCTTATTTTATCATCCCTGGGAGTCAAATGTTATTATTAGCCTCATTCTACAAATAAGGAAATGGAGACAAAGAAAGTTTAAGTGACTTGTGCAGAGTAACTCAGCTGGTAAGTACCTTAGCTAGTCTTTGAACATAGGTCTTCCTGATTCCAACTTCAACACTCTATCCTTTTTATTTTTTAGATGCCTAAGTACACATTGGCATACCCAAGATACTAAAAGAATAATGAGAAAGTCCCTAATGAACCTAATTAGTTCCTATGAAACTTAGGGGAAAACTTGCACAAGAATTACACAGGATGAGAAGGTACAAAGTCTTTGTGGATGTATATTATGTAATTCTAGATCACTCAAAGCATCAAAGAAAAAGATATGCATTCATCCTAAAATGATTTCTGTAAAAATTGAAGCCTAGACTTGTTCACTGAGATGAAGAATATAATTGGCTGATTGGTTGTGAAGATGTGAAAGTTGGGGTGACTTTTTTGTTTTTGTCTTTGTCTTTATCTAGGGGGAATTGAGAAGACTAGCTTCTTTCTCTCTTTTTGATTATCATGTAGCCCATCCATCAACAAGTCTTTAAGTTTTACATCTGGAATCACAGTTTAATTTTGGTTTTGAGTCAGTGAGGAAAATTATATTTGTTTTAGAGACTGGAGTTAAGTGCCAGTAAATAATAATAAGTAGCTTTATATAATGCTTTAAGGTATGTAAAATGCTTTATCAGTATCTCATTTTAGCCTCATATCAACCCTTGGAAGTAGGTGACATGATCTTTATTTTACAGATGAATAAAATGAAGCAGAAAAATAAAATGAAGTAGACAGCTTAAGCAATGCCTAAACTCACACAACTATTAAGTGAGGCTACATTTGAATTCAGTTCCTCTTGAATTTGGTACCAGTTCTCTATTCACAATGCCCCTTAGCTTCTTAATGCAGTTTATTCGAATTACAGTATGTTGTGCTATTTGCATTAAGCCTGCATTGGGAGATGAATTGGAATTGTCAAAAATCCAAACAGCAAACAGTATGCAAAATTTCACATTGCTTAGAATGAGGGTTAATCACAATGGAATGAGGAGTTATTTGATAGGATGGAAAAATTTGTGGAGAGATGAAAGAAGTTTGGGTAAGGCAGCTGAAAAAAAGTTTTTTTTTTGATTATTGTTTAGCATCACAAGGAAATACAAGGCAGGTGGAAGATTCCCAAATAGAGAAGTTGTTTACTTAGATCTGTTCTGAAAAACTCATTAGAGAGTAATCTGATACCAATTTGAATTGGTGTTCTAAGGTAAAAGTAAAGGAAAATATAATTGATAGGGAACACACCCCGGATCAAGTTAATAGACTTGACATACCAGGCAAGACCTGCCAGTCTGCTAAGTTATGACTTGGACAAGTAAGAAAATATATGTAATATAATAAATATATTAAACAAATAATATATTTTATATATCCATATATTTGGTAATTGTCATTTAATTAATGCATTAAAAAGAATTTAAACTCAGCTGGAATAGAGGGTGAATTTAGGCAGATTTGTAGAGGCAATTATAAATAGCTATATGTCACCCAGAAAAAAATGAGAGAAAAAAAAATCAAGTTCAATGATAACCTGAAAATTAATTCAAGACCAGCTGAGAGTCAGGATAAATCTAATAGTTTCAAGCCTGCTGTTTGGCTTCATTCTAAAGCAACAGAAATAACTCTTCTAGAACTAACTAATAAAATATCAGGAAACTCACAGTTATCTAAGTCTTGGCAATGAATAGAAGCTTAAAAGATACTTAATCAAATACAGCTCAATAGGCAACACTGTTTGTTTAAAAAAATCTTTTCCAAATAGAAGTTAGCTTTCACTATCTAGTATTTTTCAGAACAATGAGCCTTTGTATCTTTCCTGGCTGTTAATGGATCATCAGTGTTATCAGAACCTGTGGCATCTCACAATGAATAATAGAGGAAGTAAATAATGAGTAGGCAAAAGCTGTATCTCTGATACTTCTTCCTTCCAACCTCCTAGGCTAATTGAGGAATATAAGATTTACAAAGTAAGGAGATAAAAGTTACAACAAACCAGTAGAGGTGTCACTGGAAGTCATTGAAACTTGCAAAAACGAAGTAAACCAAACTGCAAAAAGCATTACTAAGGAAATGAAAGTTTCCCTCCCCTTCTCTTCTCCACCCCCACTGTACCTCTGGCTAGAAAAGATATTTATTTTCATCATATAGCATAAACTTGGACTGAGAAACAGGAATTTTGAATTTAAATCTTGGCATTCAATGATTTCTGTGTGGCAGTTAATCTGTCCAAGTGATTTCTTGAAATGTCTCCATCTTTCCTAACTCACCACCCACTCTTTTCCTCAACCATGTCTAATCTGGCTCCTGTCCCTACCACCCTATTGAAATGATCAACTCTTAGGCTTCTTTTTCCAATCTTAATTCTCTTTGACCTCTGTCACATTTTATGCCATTGACCAAGACCTTTTTCTGAATGTTGTCTTTGGGTAAGTGTTCATTTTTGAAAAACAACTCTTTCTTTTCCCCATTAACATTTATTTTTTCTGTCTCCTCATCCTTTCTTCAGATTTTGAAAGTGTCTGCTCCTCCAATCATCTGTTCATGCAACTAATTTTTTTTTCTAAACTCTTTTTCTTGGTAATTATATTAACTCTCACAAATTAAAACTTCACCCCTCTGCAGATGATTTTCATGTCATGGTTGAGAAAACTTAATCATGGTATTAGGATCATCTGCGAATTATGAGTCCATATGAAGAAAAGGTGGAACTCCAGGAATTGGAATGACTACGAAGTTCTAGATGAACCCTCTTCCCCCACCAGAACGAACACCTTTGAAGTGGTGGTAGGATGTAAAGAGAAAAAGTCTTTAAGTATCAACCAAGCCTCCTTTCTTTCCACTCCTTTCTGACTAGAGAAGGACGTAGACTGATTTGAGAGTTCCAGGGAATCATGGAACTATTCATTTTTTTATCACTCTCATTTTTTCCGTTGGTATCCTGGACACCAGTTCATATGGTTACCCAGACTCAGATTAGCTGGTAACAGGGTTTATATCATTGAGAACCAAAGATAAACCAATTTCATAGCTCCATGAGATTGTAAGAAAAGAGGTTTGAACCATACCTTTGGGAAATTTTTGGAGCAACTCATAAATGGGAAAAAAAGTACTTCTAGAAACAAGGAACTATAAATTACCCCCTTGTATCATATACTCTTTATGTGTGGGCACTTTTTTTTCCTATGGGGATTATGTATATACTGAAGGGAGATACAGTATAGACCTTTTTTCAAAGAGTAGATTTTGTTCCCGGGCAGTGAAATATCAGCAGATAGAGTTCTAGGTGTGAAGTCAAATTATTCAGTCATTTTTCAGTGGTGTCTGACTCTTTGTGACCCCATTTAGGTATTCCTTGGCAAATAACCACTTGAATGGTTTGACTTTTACTTTTCCAGATCATTTTACAGATGAAGAAACCAAGGTAAATAGGGTGAGGTGACTTACCCAGGGTCACACACCTAGCTGCTTTATGTTCCTGTCCATACTTTCCTATAAATCCTTTGGAAATGAATGTACTTCTCCACTTGACAATGTATTTTCCTTTATTTCAATCCACCATCTTGTCTAATCATACAGTTCCTGGATGATATCCATTACACCACTTTTATTTTGCAGAATTCCTACTTGAATGCCTCATCAGCTTTTGTAGCCTCTATCATGCTGGAAAAGATTCAAGTATGGTCTTGGCAAGAGAATGAGGACCAACCCAGCCAAATACAGAGAAGCTTATAACCAGTAGATTTCCCACTAAATGATGAATTATGTATCCATGCCCACTCATGTAACTCACCTTTCATAACAAATAAATTACTAGGACCTGTCAATTCTACTGCCAAAATATCTCATGTTTATTACTTCTTTTCTGTTCTCAGTGCAACTGTTAAAGTACAAATTCATTTTGCCCACCAACTCAGATTCTTGAAACAGCTTCCCAAGAGGTCAGCCTGACTCCACTGACCCCTCTTCAATCCTTCCTCCAGGCAGTAGACTTACTAATTTCTTTCTGCATTTATCTAGTCATTCAATTCCTCAAAAAACAACAACAATGCTTTTATCTTCACTAGTTCCTTATTGCCTATTAAATTTTTTTAAAGACCTTCCATATTATGGAAAACCATTCATAGCTCTTCATAATGTGGTTGGTTCCACACCCCTTATTCCACAGTAGTCCTATCCATTTGCTCTATGATCATGATCTCTCATATATATCTTGGACATCCCTAAGTCCATGTTTTTGCCTTCACTTTTCCCAAAGCCAGCAATAAACTCTGATTGGACCCATTGAAATTCTAATCATTCTTCAAGTCACAGCTCAAATGCCACCTCTAATGAATAGGCAGAGTGTATATTTCTAAATCCTTTTTTTTTTTTTTGTTTTCCACAGACATCAACATGACAGAATTATTTCCTGTTCTTTGACAGATTTGAGTTTTCATTTCCTTTTGCCCTCAGTTCAATTTAGCCCACATTTGTTAAGCCTCCTTTGCATTTATGGAGCAATCGAGACAGAAGGAGTTTCCAAAATCCTGGATTTAGAGAAGATGATATTCAACCAAAGACCATGAGAGAAAAGGATTGCTCAGTTGCAAGCAATTTGTGATATGGTAGAAGATGACATATGAAGCCATTCTCATATAATAAGCAATCGTCACTAGATTAAGAACTTTATTGCTTCTGGGTTTATCAAGTAAAATTGTAGTAAATGGAAAGTGAAGTTTGAATTTATAAAATATCCTAAATTTTGGGAAGTATTTTAATAGTGGATTTAGATGGTATATTTTTCTATTACAGAGGGCAGCTGTATTAAATCTTTCATGTTGGTAGAGGAGAGGAAGTTCTGTCTGAATAATCTGATAATTGGAAGGAAATGGAATTTGGGAGTATGAATTACTGACTTTGACTTTTCAAACCGGTTAATTTCCTTTCTCCCTGTCTGTCCAAGTGCCTTCACCCTACTTTATTATTGCCAGTTCTGGCTTCTGTCCTCACCTCACCCTGGCTCCACCCATCTCAGCATTATGGCTACTTCCAAGGTCCTCTGAATAAGGATTAAAAGAGCCAGCATTAAAATAAAGTGGATCTCCTAGACTCAAGTGTATTCACATGATGAAATGAGCTGTTCACGGTATGTCGTTTACATTGGCAGAAGGCTGCTTGATTACGCTCTGACTTTTAAAAAATTTCATTTCCATCAGTGAATCTGTTGGAATTGATTGGAATTCATCATTTGGTTTGTATAACTACTTTAGCAAGGCAGAAAGAACAAACTATATACAACATTCATGACCTCATTTTACAGTCTGGGTGGTCGTCTTTAAAAATCATGTGAGACATAATAAGCAAAGGTAGTAAAAAACATGGGAAGAGGGTGTATGATTAGCAGGATGGTAGAATAGTTATTTTCTACAAACCCTTTCAAATCCACAACTTCAAAAGAAAAGAATTATGTGCCAGATTTAAAATAATTGTATTGGATTCCAGAAGATATAAAGCTAGAAATCAAGACCAAGATTAAAAACCCCATGAATTAATACTAGAGAACTTAATTCGGCACTTTTTGTCCAAGCTCTTCTAAACACCCATTTAAAAGAGCACAAACAAAACTTGAGGTTTGGGATCAATACCTAGAACTCTGGTGGAGATATCCCGTTATTTAAGAGTTATGTGATCTTGGGTCACCTAATAACTTCTCTTGTTCTGTGAACAATCCCCAATTTAAAAAAAAATTAAAAGAAAAAACAGGTTAGCAAGACTAAGGAAAATGTCATCAGGTCCTAGTAATGTGAGGCATGTGTATTTTTTCATCTCTTTTCTAGGTCCAAGATTAATCATCATAATTATGCAGAATTCAATTTAATTTTCTTCCTTCTGTTTATATTTTATAGATATTGCCATCTTTCATTTTCTTCCTTCTGCTTACCTTCTTTGATATTCTTGCTCTTAGAACTTTATCCAGCCCTCCTTTGCTCCATTCTCATTTTACCTTGTATTATACTGATTTATTTTTATACCCCATTGCGTCCTCCCTCCCTCCCTCCCTCCCTCTCCCCCCCCCCCTCT
>NC_058132.1:466983785-467093383 GCF_016433145.1 Gracilinanus agilis | reverse complement strand
CCTCCTCCTCTTCCTTCTCCCTCAGCCTGATTTTCCTTTCCTCTTTCTCTCTGTTCAAGGACATTAACTATCATTTAATTAACAAAGTGTTTGAACATAGTGTTTAATGCAAGCTTGTTGAATTGAAGTGAATTATTCTATTTTGCCAAGTTATGAGCATTTTGAAAGGTTTTTGATTCATATTTAACCAGTCTAATTTATCAAGTCTTATTATTGTCACTTTTGCAAATATGCCATTACTCAACATAGTTTTAATTCCATTTAATTGCAAAAACCCTTAGACAAAGTAGCAAAACTAAGAAATTACTAACTTTTAGTAACCTTGGGGAAGTAATTTTCCCCCTTTTCTGCCTAAGTTCTGTAAGAAAAATAATGAAATATTGATAAATATGAAAACTGAGGATTCAACAGGAGGCTAAAGCAAAAACAAAACCAAATTACTTGTGTCAGCATCATCACCTCGGCCAAGCAAACTCCCTATTTTTGAAAAGAAAAATAAAAGCAAAAACAAAAGACTTCTTCCACAAAGGTAGGGCTGTTAGGATTATGGAACTGTAATCTCATTGTCCTACAGAAAAATAAAACAAAAAACAAATAGTCATTTAAGTAAAAACAAAACTAACTCACTATTTTTCTTATCTGGGCTTTAGAAGGATTTAATCCAACATCCTTCAGCTATCAAAAATCAGACTAGATTCAGATCTGTCCCAGATCCAAATTTATAATTTAACCCAATCTGGAAATAGACCTGAGATTTTATTGTTATAAAGAATATTTGAATAAATCTCTTTTCCAAAGCAGATTGGCACCTTCTCTGCTATTTATCACCTTAAAAAGTTTCTGAGGTCATTGAGAGATTAGGGGACTTATCCAGAGTCACACTGTCAGTATGTGTCAAAGTTCATGTTTGAACCTAGATCTTCTTAACTACAAATCAGGCACTCTTCACTATTCAATGCTACCTCTAAGATTAGATGTACATACATATGAACAGGATGGTGTTGCAAACGGTGGACCTCACCACTGCAATAAGTTCATAAACATGAGTTTGAGAGGCCAAAGTATAAGACATCAGTTTATTCTTTAGCGAAAGGGACATTCCTCCCTTTGGATACTTGAGGAATGTCAAAGTATTGAGTTCAAAGACCCAATTTATAGGGTCTTCTAATCATAGAAACTCTCCTTCCCCACCTCTCTTCCTTTGTTCTGGTCATAAGCCCATCATAACAGGAATCTTCTTTAACATCTTTAATTACTCCATCCTTCAAGACCTTTGAAATTTGAAGTAGAAAACCAAAGGTTTTGTTTTTAGAGAAGTAGGGATGTTCTAAAAGGAAGTAAAAATACTAACTTCTCTAGGTTCTTAAAAATTATTGGGGTTAAACATTTCTTAGGAGAAAGACACAGAAGATATCCCACTCACATATATTACAAATATATCACCTGTTAATAACACATTTCTTTTTAAGTCCAGCTACCTCCTCTATTGATTCTCTCGTGTGCCTAAGGGATTCCTCTCCAAATTTTTTCATCCCTTTTTGCTTGATCCCTCTTTTTCACTTATCATATCCAAGCATATAATATAGTTATTTATTTTAGTCTTATCACTCTACTATTCTGTAAGCTTTTTAAGGGCAGGAAGTTAGTATCTTTTATTTTATCTCTATCTTATCTCTTTATATATAATATATGTTCATATATTATATACATATGAGAATAAAACCCATATATGGCAGCTTCCAACTCAGGAGATAAAATTATCCAAATACTACTTTACTTAGAGTAATGTAGGTGGAAAAATATATGGAAGTAGTCATGTTCATGAAAGTATAGTCTCCTTTTGGTTGTAACAGAGACTTTCAAGTGATGGAAGGGGAAAAATGCTGATTGACACATACTTGATAACCACAAGGCAGAAAATGTACCAACATCTCAACTTGACATTTGTTTAGAGATTTGGTTTCTTATTCTTTCCTTACAACATATAAATGAAGGACAAATCAGTCGCCAGATTCCTATTCAGCAGAAATATGCAGAGAATTTTCAGTGGCATCAACCAATGTGTGTTTAAAGCCTCAAATGGTCAGTTGAGAGGAACAGAAAGTAGCTATTTAGCGAATGAAATGTGTCCAGACAGTTAACCTGAAAATACTCTGGCTCTGTAAAAGTAACTTCATTCTTGAGAACAATTAGGCAGTGAACTGTGATCAGATAGTGTTAATATAAGAAAATAAGAAAACAATAAGAGGAAGGCAAAAGAATACAAAATAACAATAAACCTCAAATAATCATCAATGATTATTTTAGATCAATAACTAATCTATGATTAAGAGACATACTTAGGGCACCAAAAGTTTGATGGTCATAGATACATATACAATTATTGACAGAAGAATTGTCATTATGTCTTCTAGATTCTAAGGCTAAATCTCTAAGCACTAAGCATATTGCCTTTCTTCCTACCGATATAAATTAAGAAGGTGCAAAATAGTTAAAAATTATTTCATGAAATCAACCTAAAATCTCTGATATCTTAAATATCATATAATTCATTATTATAGAAATAACTAAAAATGGGAATCAAGAGCTTAGATGTCATCTAACATATCTAAACTCCCATTTTAAAGATGATCAAACAAACAAGCAAAAAAGATGATGAAACTAATGCCCACAAAGATTAAGTGACCCAAGTTCTTGTAGGAAGGAAGTAGATCTTTTAACTCCAAATATAGAAATTGTTTTCATATAATTAAGGTTAGTTCTTTATAATAGTAAAAAATAGTAATGACTGTTTGGGAATAAGTTTATAAATATTCTATTTACATGGTAAAATATTCTATCTTTAATGTAAATTTTTACTAAATGAACACTCATATGATTGTATTTAATTTATTTTTTAAAAAAAGCTTAGCTCACAAAGAGAAATCTTATAAATGAAGTCAGAAATACCCAAATTCACATCTTACCCAGGTCAGTTGTTACTTGGTTGAGATTAGACAAATCACTTAACTCCTCTCAGCTCCAGGTTCCTCCTGAATCCTCCTGGTCTTGTCATTTAACTTATTTGAGCCTCAGTTTACTCTAAGTAATATGGTAGACAAACCAAGAATATCTCACTCTTCATATACTGACATATTAATTCATACATATATTTGTGTAAGTATATAAATTATATAAATTACGTGTGTGTGTGTGTGTGTGTGTGTGTGTGTGTGTGTGTGTGTGTGTACTGGAAGGGGCCTTAAAGGTAATTTAGGTTCAATATCCTAATTTTATTGATGAGGAATCTGAGGTATATAGTGTGAACTGTCCAAGGTAACACAGACATTTAGCAGTAAAGCTGAAATTCAAACCCAGGTCATCTGTTTCCAAATCAGTATTTTTCCATTATACTTATATGACCCTCTATTATCCCCTATTTGTTTTCTATTATATCGTGTTTAGATGGCTAATGCAAAGGAGAATTGTTTCCTTTAGGGCAGGGGCCACCAGAGCTCCCAAAGCTTGTTAAGCTGCTTCAAAATAAGATCTAAAAAAAGTAGGCACAAGGATCATACTGATCCCATTCCTAGAAAGTCATGCTTATGATGGATTACAGTTGAACAATAATGACTATCAAGAAGGTACTGGGTTAGGGACTAGATTCCAATGTTACAGGCAACTGCCCAGTAAGGGAAAATCTTCCAAAATGAGTCAGTAACTTCTCTGAAACTGAACAGTCTTAGAGAGCTTTCTAGAGCCATTATGTTTAACTCAAATAGAAACAAGAATACTAGACTATATTTAAGGATCCCTATATTTGCATATTGACTCAGAAAACCATATATTAATATTATCTATATTCTGTTGTATTTTTATTTATTTTATTGTTTGATATTTTCCCATTCCTTTTTTTTATATGGCTCCCAAAGCATTCAGGAATTTTGGGAAGAAGGTCGTCTAGAGCACTAATTGAATGTTGCATAGACAAAATGTCAGAATTTGAACCCAGGTTTTCTTGGCTCTGAGGTTAGCTCTATATCCATTACACCGTAGTGCCTCCCCATTAAAAATATACCTTATGTATGAAGATTTGGTCCAGTGAGACAATGAGTGTGCATGTTGAGTCCCCCTTCCATACTGGACCAAAGAAGAGACACAGTTTTCTTTTTCTCTTTTTTAAATTAAAGCAGGGATAGTTCCTGAAGTTCAAAGACAGCAAGTCAAGAAAATTGTTGAATATAAATTGTCTGGCTGATGTTAAAGCTTGTGAGAGACAATTTGAGGTCAAAGGTTTAATCAGCAAATGAGATCATATTTGCATTCATTCTACTTCTCTTCCAGGAACTAAAAAAAGGGAACAGATGCAAACTCTGTAGGAGCCAGAGAGAGAAGGATCAATGGGAAGTGTAGCATTAGAAGATGCGTACTCCAACCTTGACCTAAATTTACTTAGATACTCAAACTAATAGCTCCCCTGAGCAAAGTCCCTGTGAGACCATGTTTTCCCTTCTTTCCCTTCTTTTGCTGACACTATAAGACTAAATGAAATCATGAAGTAAAAACTTCAAACCTCCTGGCATATGCTGATACAGATGTCACACCCAGCATCTAATGCGGTTGATTTTCTTTCTCCTGCATCTGTCTAATGCTCCTGGGTGGAATCAGTCTTCTGCTATATTAGGTCAAGGCAATTGCTGAAAAGAAATTAGTTTACCCACTAGGAAATTGATCTGGTGAATCTCTTAAAATCCTTAAACTTTATGAAAGCTTTATGAATATGAATGAAATTACTACCATTGCACATATTAGACAATACCTATTTAGTAAATTAAATAAAATTAAATCTTGGGAGACATAAAAAGAATGGGATATATATTTGATGGGGATAAATAGCTCACTTTCTATCTGAAGAAGATATAAGATATAAAGGAGAGAAGGTAGTTTATTTCTTTCAAGTCTTTATCTATATTTGAAATCCTCCCTTCAGTCTAACATAAGTTCAAAATAGAAATTGTATTCTTTGTTTTTGTGTGCTCAGAAATGTGCCTGGCACATAGTAGACATTGAATAAATGGGTTCATTCATTGTATTATTTGATTAATTGAATCAATGTCTTATTGACTTATTGACTACTTATTGGGGATATTATAGAAGAGATTCCTGTTCATATATGAATGGAACTGAAGTCCCACAGATTCTAGTTACTTTTCAAATCTCATATTTTGTTACAATATTAATACTATCAATGCTGTACTGCTTTTTTTTAAACCCTTACCTTCCGTCTTGAAGTCAATACTGTGCATTGGCTCCAAGGCAGAAGAGTGGTATGGGTAGGCAATGGGGGTCAAGTGACTTTCCCAGGGTCACACAGCTGGGAAGTATCTGAGGCTGGATTTGAACCTAGGACCTCCTGTCTCTAGGCCTGGCTCTCAATCCACTGAGCTATCCAGCTGCCCCCTGCTGTACTGCTTTACATGACAGTCAACATGGAATAGACTAGAAAACACAAGATTCTGGAAAAGTCAGACTAAAATCTTAATGCGTATTAGCTGTGTGACCTTGGACAAGACACTTAAGTTTCTCCATTTGTAAAATGGTGAGAATGCCAATGGTATTTACCACATAAGTTTGGTTATTATATTAATATCTATCTCTACCTCTTAGAGATACACATAATGTATATTTTGAAACTTAAAGTACTATAAGAATATATCATTTGATGACATTACGGTATATTATTTTCAATGATTTTTTTTTTAAATGAAGAGAACAAATTGAGTTCACTTGGAGCCACAGAAAAGTCAGTTTTGAAAAGAATATGTTAAATTTGTTATATACTCAAGAAGAATTTAAAGGTATCTATAATTCAGATTCCAAGTTTCACATAAAGCCATCTTTTGTTTTCTATTTCGTATATGGAAACATTCATTTTATTTAGAATTAAATTCATAGTTAAAATAATATATATTTTGTTATTACAATTCAATATTTGTCAGTATTCACCCTCTATTTTGATTCTTCAGTGTGAACATGTGAGTTGTGGGAAGATATTGTTTTCCTATCCTGTCATCCAAAGTCACTTTTTTACATGGTTTTTTAGGAAAACATTATATTTTTCTGGGCTCAGAGAATCAGGCCTGCTGGTGCCTGTGAATATCTACAAGTCGCCATTGATCAAGTACACAACTTCCTGTGCTGTGAGAAGTGAGACTAATAGAATTAGACCAGATTCTTTGGCTATTTAATCAGAAACAATTCCAAAGCCAAATATTGCCTTAAGCTACTCACATAGACTCCCACTCTTGAAAGAATAAGGATAGAAATGGTCCCTGTTGTATCATGGAAGGAAAAGTGAAATCTGGCCTTCCACTCTGCTTACCACTTAAAAACTCCCAATGAATGTGCCCACTCATTTACCTATTTGGCAAAAAAGATATTTAAATTAGAATTCTTCTTAATGAAGTAGAAACAACAGAGAATTCTGTTGGCTGTTTGATGAGTAAAATTTAGATGGAAGGGGATTCTGTGATTTTTTTCCCCCTCTCAGCTTGAATAAAACAATGAGGTGTATAACTAGAACTGTGTTTCTGTAAAGATTTAGAGATGTTGGTTTTTTTAAAGGAACCCTGCCGACACTCTGGCATGTTCCCATGAAGATCTTAAAAGAAGGATTAAAGTAAAGACCTTGGTCCGTGTGCATAGAGACCTTATGTTTTTTGGAAAATGTGGAGAAAGAAAAGAAGATTGTACTTGTGACGCTCCTCATGGAGTGAAACCAGCAGGACCTGGTAGGGATGGCTAATTCAGTGCATAAATAAAATAGAAATCACTTACTACCCAGAAATCTCCCTTTCCAACTTTTAAACTGCAGCCCAGGAATACAGAATGATATTGATAACAGCAAAGACAACAAGGAGCTCAAGTAATCCTTCCTAATAAAGGACAGAAAAAAAATAACATGCAAAGAATAGACCATCACACTCTTTAACTGGTGATTTGTCTGAAACACATGTTCCTCTTCACAGCTAGAGCGTCCTCTGGCCTGGAAAAATCATGCTAGGAAGACAAGCTGCTTTTTGTCTTTGTATTTTCTGATTGAAAATTCAGGTCTTTCGGCTTTAAATGTTCCTCCTACACAAGCATTTTTAGGGAATGCAAAGGTTTGACTTTGTTTCTTTTAGCCTCTAAGCCTCTCTTAACAGAGGTAACAGCTGGTTTAGCTAAAGCCTTTTTTAATTTGCTTCTTCCCCTCCTATCCTTTATTGTTGTTCCTGGTATTGGCATTCTGACATTGTTTACACATGAATGATTTTTTTTTTCTTTTTTGGCTTCCAACATAATGAAGCTGCTACATTAATGATTTAAAATATCTACCTGGCTGCATGACTTCAATGTCCAGAGTAACTCTGGAAGCGAGGACTTTGAAAGGAGCACAATCAAGGGCTATTATTCTACCTTTATAATAGACCCATTTTCTATTAAATAATCATTCCAGGAGGAATTAATATGAGCTTTCCAAGGACTTCTTGACATGCTGACTCAGGGTTCTGATCTTATCGGCTTGGGTTGATAGTCTGTTTGACCTATTGATGGACTCTGAGAACATCCACTCAACTTTAGATTAAAATGAATAGCTGAGTCTGATCAATAGTGAGGGGTTTTATGTTGCTAGCTTTTGGAAGAAGAATAGGAGACTGCATTAATCCTTCCTGACAGGTTGATGCCACTATTTTAATAGATTTTGAGGCTTTGACAGACTCATCATGGGAAGGTGAGATGGGTATCTCAGAAACTCTTAACATTTTTTTCTCTTTATCTTCATGTCCTAGAGAAGCAAAATTATATGTTTTATACTTGAATATTTTAGTCATTCGCCACCATTAATATTGACTATAATTTTATCAATATTCCAAATATGTTAATCTTTTTTTGAAGAATACCATCAATAATACCATACATGGAAACCATTACCTTTTTCCCCCTTTTTTTCATTCACTTTATTAAGGAAATAGAAAGAGGCAAAAACCAAACAAAAATCATCAAAAAAAACCTCATTTACGCAATGACGTTTATTTAGTAAGCAGTTTATTTGATAGACATTTGGTCTATGAAGATATGACAGACTATTGCCCTATTTGTCCACCCTGCCCTCTAGCTGCAGTCCTGTAAAGTTTTCTGATCCTTTGTCACAATTGTGTTTTTATAAATATTGTTGGTGTTTATATGCATATGATAAAATATATAGGATGGTAAAGGAAACCAACTATATTGAAATAAAATTATCAAATTAAATGATGGTCAAGCTGTGACATAAGCAAATTTAACATCAGAATATGAAAGTTAATATTAAAAAATCATATGTTCATAGTCTCTGGGAATGCCCAGTTCCAAGACTCTCACTGAGGCTGATCAACACCGAAATAACTAGTAAGAAAAATCTAAAGATAGTATGACTCTCAGAGCCTATGTAAACTTACTATATGAGGCTGTATTTGCAATGTGCAGATTTTTCCAGAATATATAGAGCCTCATTATAAAATTCCAGCTATATTCAACTTAAAAATAAACAAAAATACCTAGTCTTACTCTGACTTTTAATCACTGTTCACCAAGGACACTTTACAAGGAAATATGTTCTCTTGGTTCTCTGTTTTTGAAGGTTTTCCTATGAAGTCTGAAGGAGGCATGTACATTCACCAAAATGTGGATAGGGACAGACAGGGGCTTTATCTGAAGATAAAGATAATAATTAGCATCATTAGATGCCCCTCCAACATTTTCACCAACAATTATAACTATCATCTTCATATAGTCAATAAGTTGCCAAAATCTACTCATTTATTTGTTGAAGAAGTCTTCTATTTGATAAAAATTTTAAATACTTCATCAGTTTAACAGAATTAGATATTAACAGAAATCTACCTTTTCTTTATCTTTACAAAGTATTGAAGTTGAAAGAATAAGTTTCTGAATAGATCTTATTTATTTTTATGCCACAATTTTAATGTTAGAAATAGCATCACATTGTTTTTCTGGGCTGGTATAGAGGAGTTCAAGAATAACTTTAATGATTCTCTGATAAGAAATGAAGCACAAAAACAGGCTAATGTCTGCCACAGGTATTTACTTTTTGTTTTTATTTTCCTATTTGTGATGAGGTAGATCCAACACAGTTTCCAGATTGAAAAACTGTGTGTTTTAAGGTTCTTAAAACACTCCTGGTTGGAGATGGCATTTTGTTGTTTCATCAAGCCCCAGGACATGAAAGAATATTTTTTTCAGAGTTATGTAATCACTCAAAGGAACTTAACCTATCCAATACATTAAAGAAAAAGTAAAGAGATGAAGAATCTGCATTTCCCAGACTTTAACATGTAGAGAAAGCAGTCCTTAGAAGTGATCTAGAGCTGAAAAATTAGCATACTGTCAGAGAGAACGAACTACAAAGAGAACACATATAATCATAGATTTAAAGTTGAAATGAGAAAACTGACACCAGAAAAGTAAAAGTTCTATCCCAATGCTGCACAAGTAATAAATAACACAGTCGAAATTTGAATTAAGGCCCCCGACTCCAAATTTGCCTCATTTTCCATTGCACTACATTTTTAAATTTGGCACAAGGGAAGCAGAAGCGAAAAGGATAAGGTGAAGCATTGATGAGAGAGCACAGTCTGGCATCTACAAATCTTCTTTGGAAAAAATACATATATTGTGGAATTAGGTGATTCCAGTAGCAACTGGAGGAACAACATTGGTTAGTAAGTGAACCATTTTGGTCAAAGTATTTATTAACCATGTGATAATATACCCCTGGCACTAGAGCAAATTATATAATGAAATCCAATGGTTATAATGGTATAAATGGTAAAAATGGTATAAACAGGGATTATAACAAATATTCTGTATTACCAATAGAATTCCTAGCACAGGCACATGCCTATTGAAGTAGATATACCAATAGATATTATGATACATTAATGGTCCCCAAAATTGTTTAATAGGTCGATGTAGTTTTCTGCCAAGTTCCCATGGTGTAAGCATGAGAGAACTACATTGTTAGATCCTCACTTGGGCAATTTTTGGCTAAGAATGAACATGAAGGAACTCATCAGATAATAACTCTTTGAATATGGGAGACATACTATGTTAGAAGATGGACAAATGCTACTGGATATAGGTTTCTTGCATCTATCACTGGTAGATTATATTGGATAATGTCTAGCAGAGTGAGTGAATGGAAAGTCTGTGGTGTGAAGGAAGAACTTTTGAGTTTGTTAATTCTCTGGTTAATTCTTATGGTTATCACAATAAGTCTTTGTAGATCATGGTGTTCTGGAACACTGGTGATGTTGAAGGTGAATCTATTGAAACATAACACACCAAAAGATATGATATTGGTCAAGTTCTTGTAAAATATTCCAAGTAGTTGTAGTTTACATGAACCGTAAAGAGGGTCTTTTCTCCCTCAAGATGGCACTTCCATAACTCAAAAGGATTGTATTCTACAAGGAATTCCTTCTTCCATATTGTGAAGTGCCATTCTATGACAGTTAATTTGCAGGTGAAGTACGCATAGCCTGGAGTGGGTGAAAATGGTGTGACTTAGAACGAATTAGCTCTTCATAGTGACATTATTTGTATCAGACTACATAATGAAATATTTCTACAGATTTGCATAATGAAATATTTCTGTGGATTCAATTAGATGAAGATGAGGGTTGAGGTTAATTGATTTTTAAAATCTTTCAATATCCCTTTCATCCTTCTACTTACTGTGCAGGATGAAAATTTGAGGTGTCTCAGTAGTTTGGGGAGAGACATTGTCAGAGTGAAACGTTGTTTCTAAAGCAAAAAAGTCCAATAACAAGCATAGTATTTTGTCCATTCACATTTCACTACCTATTCATTGTTAAGTGAACTCATATAGACTCTTAATAAGAGTATAAAATAGTCCACAATTAATCGATTTTATTGTTTGAATGAGTATTTTTCCAAATAAGTAAGTGATTGATGCTGTCAGAGGCAATGAAAGATAGTCTGCAGTCATTTGTGTAATAGGCAGGAACTTGAGAGTAGGTGTTACTGTCACAGAGACAGATTGGAATAGTCTTGACTGTCTAAATGAATGGGGTGAGACAAAAGTCAACAACTCTGTTCCTTCTGATGAGATCACAGACCTTTCTCCCTCACACAGCAGCACTGCAGTAGTTGTCATCTTCCCTGCTTCTGTAGTCTGTCCACTGGAATTGACATCTGACATATTTATATAACCTAAGGTTCTCTGGGCCATCTATCCCATTATTGTACCCTTAGGAATTTCAAACCTCTCCATCAGTCATGAAGTTGGATATTTTCCTCTCTGTTGTCTCCCTCAATTATATTGTAAGCTTCTTGAGAACAGCAATTATTTAGGGTTTTTTTCCTATTTGTATTCCCAGTGAGGCAGTTTAGTTGATTAATAAGGCATCAATAAAATGGTCTGCACATAATGAGCTTTTATTTATTTATATTTCATTTCAGCCCTATTACTGCCTCTTCCAGCTGACCAAGCAAGTCAAATATTTATGCAGGTATCCTAGTCCAGGTGTTCACATTTAGAGTTCTATAATTAGGGTAGAATTATTACCTCTGGGTATTTTTCTTTCTTTCTAACTTATTATTTGGTTATGTTTAGAACTATTTTTATTTGCACATATTGTCTCTTCCCTACCCACTGATGCCCATTATACATATGAATCACAAAAAAAATATTTAAATGTTTGCCATGTCAGAAAAAAAGCAAGAAAAACAGTGAAAAATTTGTCTCCCATTTTCTTCAGAGTTCATGACTTTTCTTTCTAGAGCTAGATAACAATTTTCATTATGAATCCAAATAGCCTTGGATCATTGTGTTGATCAGAGTAGTTAAGTTTTTCATAGTCATTCAATATTACAATATTACTGTTACCATATACAATGATCTCCTGGTACTGCTCATTTCATTTTGAATCAATTAAGTTAAGTTTTTCCAAGTTTTTCTGAAACCATTCCCCTCATCATTTCTTATAGGACAATAGTATTCCTTTGTAATCATATAACCCAACTTTTTAAATCATTCCTCACTTGATGGGCATCGCCTAAATGTCCAAATCTTTGCCACCACCAAAAGATATGCTACAGATATTTTGTACATTTAGGTTCTTTCAATTTTTCTTTGATCTCTTGGGTATACAGATCTCGTAATGGTTTTGCTTGGTCAAAATTTTATAACCCTTTGGGCATAATTCAAAATTATTCTACAGATTGAATCCAGTTTAAAAAATCTATCAACTGTTCATTAATGTATTTATTTTCCAACATTCCTTCCAATAGTTGTCATTTTTGGTAATGGTGAGGTTTTAAAATTTGGATTCCTCCAACCAATGGTGATGTAAAACATTTGTTTCTTATAACTAAAGCTTTAATTACTTCTTTTGAAAACTGCTTGTTCCTCTCATTTTATCAATTGGATCATGGCTCTTATTTTTATAAATTTCACCCAGTTCTCTACATATTTGAAAAGAGGCTATTATCTGATAATATGCTATAAAATTTTTGCTATTACTTCATTTTATTAAAATGTGGTTTCCCTGATTATCTCTTTAAATTAGGACTATTTTTGCTCTAGGGAAACTAGGTGGCAGAATGAATAGAAGTTTACTCCTGGAGTCAGGAATACTCCTCTTTATGAGTCAAGATCTGACCTCAGACACTTACTAGCTGTGTGATGGGCAAGTTCCTTAACCCTTTATGCCTCAGTTTCCTTATCTAAAAAATGATCTGGAGAAGGAAATGGCAGGCCACTCTAGTGTCTTTGCCAAGAAAACACCAAATGGGGCTCTGAAGTCACAAATGACTGAAAAATCACTGAATAGCAACATTTTTGCTTTTGCTTTGTTTAAGATTATGATTGCTATCCTTGCCTTTTTTTCTTCAGTAGATGCATAACATATGCTGCTCCAGCTCTATATTTTAACTCTTCTGAGTTTGTGTCTTATCTTCCTTGCCACCATAGTAGATTTTTATGTTCAAGTTCTTTATTGTACCTGTTTCCTTATTTTTGCAGACCATTTCTTGACATTCAATTTTATGTTAAAGTTGTGCTCTGCGCACTTGAGAGAATGAAGATCCCAAGCTTCTGTACTTTTTTTCTTTTGTAAACTGCTCTTTTCTGATTTAGTTTTGAGATTATGAAAACTTTTAGTGCTTCTAAGGTGATATGATCCAGGGACAGATATGATCTACACTCCAATATTTACCCAGGAAGGATGACTGTTATCCTGTAGCTGTAAGTGTTAGTTCTCATCCAGGCCTTGAAACTGTGTCCAGGTCCTCTACTGCCTTTTGACTAAGAAGTTCTCACCTTTACGCTGGAGCGGCAACCTAGAATAGTGTGTGGGCGATAGAGTTTCTAGATCCTTCACCCAGACCCATAAAGCGTCCTCAGTACTTTTTTTTGGCAAATGATACCAGGAATCTCTGGGAGAAAAGTATGGTTGAATAAAACTATGGCTCTGTTACTTTCACTGAAAATCCTGTGAAATCATAGCCTCTGATCTGGTTAAGAACTAGCCAATTGAATTGGTCTTTCAAGAAATTAGATTTTGTGGAACATATAGATTTAGTCCAAATGTAGTGATTGTGTAACCTAGAATCAGACAGATATTGAGTTTAATGATTATCCTCTTTCTGATGGTCATTTGTAGGCTAGTGCAAGTATAGATGTCACTCAATGTCAACATGACCTAAAGTGGCTCAGATACAGAATTTCCTGAGCTACATATGCACGCTACCATCATATATTAAACTCCTGGAAGATGGGAGAATATTAGAGGGACCTTCATTGTGTTGACCATTATTAAATGGTGTAATGAGAAAAGACTGGACAGATGGTATATACTTATACCCAGGCAAATTAATCATAAATAAGCATAGCCAATACTCTAAATTTTATCATAGAATTATTGATTTTTAGAAGTCAGTGGTCATGTATTGTAAATCATATATAACTAAAAATTTCCGTTCTCTTATGTCTAATAAGTGATTTTTCCTTCCATTATTGAAGATATCTTGTGAAGCAGTCTGTTATATTTTATAACTGTAATTCTTAGAATGTTCTAGAAAGGTGATGGACCTAATGATAGAGGCTAAGACCAGCTTACCCATGTCACTTAAAATAGCAATACATACTTCAAACAAAATAAAAAGATAATCACACAAAAGAAATGAAAGAAAAATATCTTTACAGGAAAAAACTATGAAAAATATTAAAGAAATGAGTAAATATGATTGAAAACTGAAAACGACTATGCATCATGAAATAAAAGACTACTCAGAGAAATCTCCCCGGCACAAGAAAGAAAAATTATAATTTCAGAAGAAAGAATTAACATACTGCAAGAAAATCTGAATGGTTTAGACATTTGGTTAGGAATATAAAGATGTGTCATTTATAGGTATGGTATTTAGATTTTTGAGGAGGAAAAATGATAAATGAGAACATTTACTGCTTAATAGAGATGGTGCACAATTGTAATAAAGTAGGACCATCTTTGAGTTTAAGAATGGCTTAGGAAAAGCCCCAAATAAAGGGAGGAAAGAACAAATAGCAGCGAAATTAACAAAACAAAATAAAACTGTACAACTGGAAGAATACCTCAAACTGATGCCGACCAGAACAGCAGAACTAGATATCAGAGCTGGATCAAATAATCTGAGAATGAATCTTTGAAAGATGCAAAAAACAGGCATAAGGGCCATATTCCTATGAACTTGTACTGAAACATTTCCAGGTAGTTTTGAAAGAGAGGGGAGAGTGTCGGTTAAAAGGATACAACTGGCACTGAATAGCTAGGCTTTGTAAAATTGATACTATACTGGGATGTTAGTAATTAATAAGCAAACATAAAAGAGAGAAATGATAAATACCACCTTTATTATTTCAATAGGATAAAAATAATAACCAATCAAATACTTATTAATGCAATTTATAAATCTAAATGGAGTCTTGGAAAACATGTCCTAAGTAGTGAAAGATTAAAAAAGAAATCATAGAGGGGGCAGCTGGGTAGCTCAGTGGAGTGAGAGTCAGGCCTAGAGACAGGAGGTCCTAGGTTCAAACCCGGCCTCAGCCACTTCCCAGCTGTGTGACCCTGGGCAAGTCACTTGACCCCCATTGCCCACCCTTACCAATCTTCCACCTATGAGACAATACACCGAAGTACAAGGGTTTAAAAAAAAAAAGAAATCATAGAAATAATAAATAATTATGGAAAAAATGGAAAGATATTTTACCAAAATTTATGCAGTATAATTAAGAGAGAAGAAAAATTATATCTCTATATACTTTTTATTAAAAAAAGATTGGTTATACATAAAATTTAATGAACTCAGTAATGACACAAATAATAATCCCAAACAGAACTGAAGATATGATTTTGAAAATTAAATGCGACAAGAAAAACTAAGTAAAAAATAACCTTCATAATAATTACTCTTTTGTATTTTGTATATTTGTTATATTTATTGTCTGCTTATACTTGCAAATGAATTTTACAGCTTTTTATGTTATTCACTAATTTTTAATGTAGAGAAATAACTTTTTTTATGAAAGTGGACCACTGAATCTTACTTTCACTTAAATATAAAATAGCGCTGTAGAAGAATAGTTATGTTACCTTTATTTCCTGTTTCTACTTCTGAGTCTACATGAAAGAATGATCCTGAAACATTTTACACGTGCCAAGAAACAAAAGTAATTTTTGATTATGGGGTTTGTGTGGTAGCAAAGACATTTATTTCTTTTTAATGATTGAATTATGTCTTGTCTGAAGACTAAATGAAGAAGAAATAACCAACAAACCAAGAAATGAATGTATGACATGAAAACTTACATAAGCATTTTTATAAGTGGCTTAAAAGACATGATAAGATTTTTGAAACTTTCCAACTCTTTCATAAAACCAAATCCCTATTATTTTTTTAAAATTTCATCAAAAAGATATTAAGGAAATTTACAGTTTTAATGCTTTTAATTAAAAACTCAACTTTAAAATGTTCTCTCTCTCTCTCTCTGTCTTGTATATGTACACATACATATTTTAAAGAGTATAGGCTATATTTTATATAGCATGTAGACTAAAAAAGAAATAACAAACACTATGAATGCATTGCCTGATTCTATTTTGATTCTTTATCCAATTGTTCCAATCACATACATTGTTTATAGTCAGTCAAATTCATTTCTTGTTATAGCCTTTAATTCCTAGTTGTTTCCTCTGTAGTCTATTAAATGACCTCATCCTTCCTTTCATATGTTAGCAAAATTTGAAGAGGTTCTCAAAATCCAGAAACATTTATTAAACAATTACTTCCTATAAACATTATACAAGTACTTTCAGAAATTTAAAGAATATATACTAATAAAACACATTTATCTTACCCATGAATCTATTAATAAGCTAATGTAATTAATATACAAATGAGTATTATATAAAATATGACATAAATGATGAAGAAACATAAAAATTATGACATTTAAGAAGAATCAACCTGGTGTAGTTGATAGAAGACCAGCTTTTGTATATCATATATATGATATATAAGAAGATATAAATATATATATATTCTGTTTTGCCATTTTTCTTTTTATTTTCTTTTTATTAGAGCTTGTGGTTACTTTGTAGTTAACTATGCTAATATAAATTGATCATTATTCTCTAATGTATAGCCTTAGAAAACTGCCATGGAAAACATGTGTTTGAATTTCTCCAAGGACTGGAAAGATACCAGTCCTCAAGGAAACTCATTCCACTTTTATACAATTCTAATTGTTCAGAAATTGTTCTATACATGAAACATAACTATGGCTTCTTTTCAACTTCCTTATATTGCTTCTAGTTGTGTACTCTAGTGCAAACAGAACAAATCTAATCTATTTTTCATGACAGTCATTTAAAATACTTGAAGATGGCTATCATGTCCTACTGTCTCAAATTTTTGTGTTCTCCACATTAAAAATCTCCATTTCTTTCAACTTCATATCTTCATATGATGTTCATGATAGCTAAGGAGAAAAGGATCATAAAAGGATGGAGTACCTGAGGTCCAACATTGAGTAAAGAAAATATAAAGAATGGAAAGATTAGTGTCCAAAGGTGAACATTATCTATTTCTCAGTTTTCCTAAAAGCTATTTTCCTAAAAGCTATCTCAGATGTCACTTTAAAAATTAATTCATTTATTTAGAATATTTTTCCTTGGTTACATAATTCATTATTTCCCCCCACCTCTTCCCTATATTTTCCCAGGGCTGACAAGCAGTTCCACTGGGTTATACATGTACCATTGTTCAAAACCTATTTCCATATTGTTCATATTTGCAGTAGAGTGATCTGTTAATACCAAAACCCCAATCATATCCCCATTGAGCCACATGATTGCTCATGTTTTTCTTCTGTGTTTTCGTGCCCATAGTTCTTTCTTGGGATGTAGATAGCATTCTTTTTACAAGTTCCATTGGATTGTCCTTGATCATTGCATTGCTACTAGTAGAAAAGTCTATTACATTTGGTTGTGCCACAGTATATCCATCTCAGTGTACAATATTCTCCTGTTTCTGCTCCTTTCGCTCTGCATCAGTTCCTGGAGTTCATTCCAGTTCACATGGGATTCCTCCAGTTCATCATTCCTTTCAACACAATAGTATTCCATCACCAACAGATACCACGATTTGTTCAGCTATTCCCCAATTGAAGGAGACCCCCTCATTTTCCAATTTGTTTGCCACAACAAAGAACACGGCTGTAAATATTTTTGTACAAGTCTTTTTCCTTATTATTTTTTGGGGGTACAAACCCAGCAGTGCTATGGCTGGATCAAAGGGCAGGCATTCTTTTAAACCCTTTGGGAATAATTCCAAATTCCCCTCCAGAATGATTGGAGTAATTCACAACTCCAACAGCAGTGTTATTAATATTTCAATTTTGCCACATCCCGTCCAACATTTATCACTTTCCTTTACTGCCATATTAGCCAATCAGATGTCATTGAAGTTGTGTTGGTGGGTGAGCTCTAAACATTTCCACAAATAATGGATGGATATTATTGATAGATATCTGACAAGTGTCTGGTATAGTCAGTGAGTGTTTATTATGGGGTCAGGAAGATGAGTTCCAATATGTACTCAGATATTTACTAGCTAAGAGTCACAATGCAAGTCACTTGACACCATTTAACCTCAGTTCCCTTCAATGAGTAAAATGAGGATGAATAGCAACTACATCATACTATTATTGTGTGGATCAAATGAGATTACATTAACATATACAGAGTGTTTTTAGAATGTTTAGGAATAATTTCTGTTCTAGCTGCTTTTCTTTTTTAATAGTCAAAGGAATTTCTGATTCTCTGCATCTGATCAGAATAAAATTTGTAGCTTGGAAGAAAATTATTTGGTTCCTCTATATGCTTTTGGATTCAATTTACAAGGATGATAGATGATCACCAGTATTTCATATTTCTTTTGTGAAAATATCTGAATGCAGTAAGGTCATATACATTGGAATATAATTTCATTCTGACCTTGAAAGTAAATAAATGTATTAAGAGCTACTATATTTGGATGAGCATCACTACAGGTCTGACTTGAATACTTAATGCTATCCAGGATGAAAGAAGCATAATAGACTGCAAAAATATAATTTCTGAAAATAATTGAACAATTCACATACAAGCTAATATGAAAATATACAAGTAAATACTATGATGAAAGACTGATATTTTGAATGAATCATTTATCAAATACACAGGATTGTCCTCAAATTGTAATCCAAAGAAACTGAGGCTTTTACTGAGTTATCTTATTAAAAAAAGATACAAAATAGTAGAAGCACCAACAATTTTAAAGGATAAATATAACTTTCTGTTTGAATATTTAGTGTAAAAATAATAATAAAATCCTTATGTTTTTAAAGTTCTTTGAAATTCAGAAAGTGCTTTCCACTTAATAAGGTAGTTAAGACAATTACTACTCCCATTTATTAGATGAGGAAACTGTAGTTTATTGAAATTAAGAAACCTCCCTGTGACCACATACAACTTAAATATAAAAGCCAGGATTTAAATCCAAATCTAGACTTTTTATTATATATATGTATATATATATGTGTGTGTGTGTATAAACATAAATATATACTTTACAGAATAATTACATTACTTTTAAACATGCAGATTTAATAATATATCTATTTTTTAAGTTGAATTATTGGTTTCCAAAGTTGAGGCTAAGGTCCTTGAGAGTCATGTCTTACTTCAGGTGAATAGGGAACTGGCTGGAGGATTTAAAATAAATCCCTTGGAGGTCAGGTAGATGGGACATATTTCATCCTTGCATTGATAGATAATCTAGAGACTTTTCTCTAACAAAATAGCTCCGATCTCCACACTTCTCCTCTCTGTCATTTTCCTCTGCTCCCATTTCTATATCCTTATGAGTTCACCATAAAGCCCCTCCAAGTTCCCAGGCAAGGAAAAGTACCCCTGTGTCTATATGATAATGGTTGCTACAGTGGATTCTACATTTGGGGACAGTTACCAAGGAGTAATCGTCTTACTTTCTTTTCCTTTTTATTTTATGTGTAGATAGAATGAGTCACACAGGAAGAGCAAGTAAGGACAGATTATGATCTGCATTATGGGTAGCATTATATTACATATCCCAAACTCCCTCCCACCATCTTTGAAACATCCCCGTTACTGTTAAGGCATCACCAGCATTCCAGTCACTCTGGCTATCACAATCTTCATGCCATCTTCCACTCCTCATTTCCAAATAATTAGTTCTACTCTTGCATCTTTCCAATTCATCTGCTTCTCTTCACTTTATATAGCTAAAATTCAACTTCAGACTTCAAGCTCTTGCTTGGCATGTTTCAGAAACCTCTTAATTAGCCTCTTGGCCCCACAAATTTCCTTTCTCCAATCCCAATCTATCCTTCATACAGCTACCAAGGAGGTTTTTTTTCCTCATGAAACACAAATCTGACCATGTCCCTCTCCAACATTGACTCATATAAAAAAACATTTTTTCTCCTTCAAAAAACTCTTTAATAATAATATGCAAAAATAAGTGAATATACATATTACTTATTTTTATAAATAAATAAATGCTTGTTTTATAAACATGAGGTTATATGTTCCTTTTTTTAACTAAAGGAGGTGCAAACTCTAAAAATCTTTGGTGACCATTGATATATGTGAGCATAATAAAGTCTGAAGAAGAAATAAGTAAATAATTAAATTGAATTTGGTGATCATTTAGGCCTGTGAAGAAATTGTTCATGATGGTTCCTTAATAAATATCAAGTTTCCAGAATAGCCACTATGAAACCAACAGATTGTAGTTGATGAAATTTCATTTCTTCACATTTTTTCTTATAGTGATAGGTTAAAAAGGAGATAGCATCCCTTTTTCTTGCTCATCTTTAGGCTCAATTCATTTATCTGGATCAAATCCTGCCCTCATTATTTATTTTTTTATTATATTAGTTTTGGTTTGCTCAGGAAAGAGATGAGTAAGAACAATGAATTTGACCTGTCTGGGCTATTGGGTCCTCGTTTTCAAAATGGGTGACATACTACCACACTGGTTAACATCAGATAATGTAATGTATATGTCCTCTCTTTGTATTAATTAGAAATCTTGAACCTTTGGACTCTATCTCCCAGAATTCTTTTTTCATTACCCAGCATCCTTTTCCCTTCCCCAAATTGCGTGCATATATTGTTTGTATATAGTTGTGGGTAACTGCCTCTGGCTCTCTCTTTTCCTGGTGCATGGCTGGGTGAGCTCTCTAGTTTTTATTTTCCTTTGCTTCAAGTTAGTATTAAATAAATTTATAAATAAAATACTTGGAGTATTTTGGATATTAATTTTAATTCTCACACCTTGTAGCAGAGATCCTCGTGGCAAGATCTACTGAGGTACAGATGGTATTTCTCTCTTCTCTCATCAATTAACATCATACTGGGAAACTTGAGCACCTCCATACTTAACATCAGACACCCCAAGCTCACATTGTGTCTGACTCCCCATTGATAAGCACAGAATCCTTAATATCATGAAAGTTTTATTTTAAAAGAAAAATGAACTAGAGACATTTGAACAAGTAACTATATCTTAAGATATAAAACTCATGAATCACAAAATCAAAATTGAAGTCTTCTCATCCAAAGGCTCCCTCAAAAGTTCTGTCTTCAATGGCTACTGTTTACCTGGGAGAAGTGTGTGTGAGATTTAGGAGTGGGGTAGTAGGTATAGAAGGAGTTATCCTTCTCTCATTTGTCCTCAAAAATTATTAAACAAGGCTTCTTTCCTCTTGTGGTGTGTCCACCTGCTCACCTGTGGCTCCAAGAATCTGTAGTGTGTTCAGAAGTCATACCCCCAGAATTCTGTCTTGGCAGGTGGGATAAATTAGATTGAAGGGAACCACCAGGGCTCAAATCCACTGGTGAATTAGGGAGGTGTCTGTGATTTGGGAGGTGTCTACCCCAGACATGTAAATGACTTCTTCTTGTGGAATGGGTGCATAAAAACAATTTTTCCCCAATGACCATGAAGGCAGCAGAAGCAGACACTGTGAATCACCTAGAACTTAGCTAGATATTGAGAAAGGCAAGGCCAGCCCATTCCATTGACAGTCTGTCTTGCCATTGCACTTCAATGTTTCTGGAAGACAGACATTTAAGTAGTTCAAAAGTAACTTGAGATATCTACATCTAAAATGTTCATATATATTATTTGTGCCCAGTTTGTGGTAAATTGAGCTAATTGGTTCTGAATTCAGCTCATATTGGTCTGATCAGACACAAGCAGATAAATTGTACATTGACCCCTGACATAGTGATGCCATTTTGTTCCTTTCTGAGTTCAAAGGATAACAACATTACCAACCATCTAAATTTCATATTCTCAGGCTCTTTACTCTTCTTACACTCTCTTTAGGCTCCATTAGTTACAGACCTGTCCATATATTTTTTCCTCCAATTCTCTTAATTCAGTAGTATGCAAGTGATACAAAATAAGATCTCACTGAAACTAGAAAACACTTTATAATTTATATATAATAAAATTAGAGTTTTATTTTACTATTTGTTTGGAGAATGTCTTTTTTTAAAGTAAGGATATATTGGAACACCATAGGATTTTTGGTAGCTAGCCTTTGTTTTATGTTTTAGATTTTGGAAAGTACTTGATTGTGCTAGGTTTGAGAAAAGGGACTCCTTTTTGCTTTTTTTTATCTCTAGGATTTATCATAAAGCATGGCTCATAGTAGTTATTTAAATACTATTTGACTGACTAACCTTGATTTTTCACAACAAAGCTATGAATTAGATTCCATTATTAAGCTCATTTTACAGATGACAAAATTAAAGCCAAGGAAGGTTAAATTACTTTCCCTTGGTGACATAGCCAAGTTGTCTGAAGTAGGATTTGAATTCAGTTCTTTTAAATTCCAATTCAAACAGTGTCTGCTGTGTCTTCTAGTTGCCTAATCATAGTCTCAGAGCTAGAACAGTCCTTATAAATGGTCTAGTCCAAATCTATTATTTTTTCATATAAGAAAATGATGGCCCAGAGAAGTTGAATACAATTTCCAGAATTACATAATAAATGGCATATAAACTTAAGCCCTCTGACTCTAAATTCATAACTACTAGAAGAAGGAATTATTTCCCAAGGCAGACCATTCCACTTTGAGGTCTCTCTGATGGTTCAGAAGTTTTTTTTCTCCCCCTTAAATCTAGTCTAATTCTGTATCTCCACAACCTGCATCTATTGTTCCTACTTGAAATACACTAATTATTTTCACAGAACTTACTTCATAACTGATTGATGTTAAAGTGCTGAAAGTTAATTCAGTACTTCAAGGATTCATGATTACCACAGGGTGATCATGTCTGTCATTTGTGCAGATTGTAATGTTTCAGGTGTTATTAGATGCTATATTTATTTAAGCTAGTTCTTAGAGTATAAGACATTGTGTGAAGGACTGAATTTTAGTTCTTTCTAGCCTAGTAGGATTTTCCTGATCTTGTTCGAGGATAGTGTATTCTCCCGTTCATAATCTGTTAGTTTATATTAATATGAGATTATATTAGTAATTAATATTAGAGAGATAGATATACACATTAAATATATATATAAATCATTGTACTATATATAATCATATTTTATAAGTATAATTTCTATAGTATGTATATTTTTATATGCACATGATCAAATATAAGTAAGCTGAGTATAAGGGAATATTTAATTTTTTTCCCTTGGTATCCACAGCATCTTGAATAGTGCCTACTATATTTTAAGCACTAAATCAATTTTGGTTCATAGATTGGTTTATTCATATATCAGAGTTACTATGAAAATAGAGAACAAAGAATCATTGCCTAGGAACAATTTTTTTTTTTTTGGTGGTGAGGGTCTATGAAATGAACTGGGCTGGTTTTCAGATAGAAGATATAAATTTGGTCTTTGGTGGGATTAAATTATTCAATTACACCCAAACACTCATAGTCAATAACTAGATGTTCTAGAAGTGGTGGATGTTACAGTTGCTATCACAAATTAAGTCCAGACAAGCAGAAAAATTGATTTGAAGCAGACAATGAGAGAAGCAGCAAATAATTGAGTAGTATGTCAGAAATGCAATCTAATTTAACCTGTTTATGATCCATGTAGTCCTGATGTAGCATTGACTCCAAATCTTTCCTGGGTTTTCTCCATATCTGAGCAGAACTTAGATCATTCGTACCACCTGTGTCAAATTCCATTAGTTAAAGCAATTCTGCAGAAGATAGCCATATAGGTAGTTCTTTGACTATGAGAGTTCTTTGGTTTTTTTTTGTCTATGACAATTCCTATTGACACTCATGAGGCCCAAATAGTGTATTTCCCCTTAATGAATTAGTCACTAATATTGTCTTAAACCAAATTATTTATTGAAAAATATAAAACAAATATGTTATATTAGATAGAACCCCACCCATAACTTAATTACATTCTTCCACTAACATATATAATGTCTATGAGGATCATATGTACTCACCTAAGATCTCAGGGTAGTAAATCATTTGTACAGGTAATATATATGGCCAGGGCCATTCAGATGTGTGAAGTCATAGAATTCATTGTCTTGTCTTTTCCTTTTCCTTTTCCTTTTTTTACTCTCAAAAACTGTCATCAAAATTCCTTGTTGAACATGGCTTTTCTGTTGAAAGAGTTGTTTCTGCCATTAATCTGAGTTAATGCTTTTGTGCTTGACTAATACCTTGTTTTATCAATACAAAAAGGAAATTTTTCAGCAACTTGAGTCTCATACAGTTCTTTGCTAAACCTTTAGAAAAGATACATTAATGGCTTATTGAAACCTAAAGTGCTCTAAATGCTAGTGATGATAATGATCCCATGTTTACACATTCATAAACCATATTTCTTGAAAAAGACACAATCTTGATATAAAGAATTCATATAATCTATAGCTATGGCTTGAGACTCTTTAATAGTGTATGAAAAATGATGAATATCACAAAGAAGGTGGAGGTACTCTGTTGTAGAAGCTATCATAAGGATATCACTTTCATTATACTTTTAAGTTATCTTACTTCATAAAAGGACTAGAACATCTAAATTAGAAGAATATTTTTGTATTGTTGGAAAATTGAAAAATTTTTAATGTAAAATGTATATGAGGCTCAGAGTTTACAAACCAAATGACTGACATGTATCATCAGCTAGGAAACTAGTAAAATATACCATTGTTATATATATATATATATTAGAGTAGTATCTAGAGTCCATAAACCAGAGTCCAAGGTAAATTAATACAATTTTATATAGTATTAAGTTACCTTGGACTCTGGATTATTAGATCTTCTCAGTATAGTCAAAATATATTAAAATATCTTCAGAAGCAATAAATATGATATATCATATTCCCCAGCTCAGGAAAATAAAATGTTGATGTATAAGTTCTTTATGCTAGTGGATCCCAGTGACTAGTGCTGATTAAACATTTGTCCTCTATGTTCTTCTGCCGGTATATACCATATGAGAGTGAAAAAAAGAAATGATTTTTTTTCTTTCTATACCCTAGGTCTCTGGATAAGGGGAGAAGAAATTTGATTAAAGAAAGTTTTCTAATGTTTATCTTTTTCAAGTGGACATCCCATTAACTTTACCCAGATGATATAAGTGTATCTGAAGTAAACATGTGTGAGGAATGTTCTTATTCTATACCCCAAATAGAAACCTGAATTGTATTGCTTTAAACTCTTAAAATTGTCTCATTGACATTTTTCATTTTTAGTATTATGAATTAAGAGAAGTGGGACACTATGCACTATATCATCTTTATATGAAACAATATGTAGTCAATTAGAAATAAGCTGACAAACCTAAGTCAGCAAGCAAATAAATAATCAAATACACTTCCACTTTTCATTAATCATACAGTGCTTTGTATGTATTATGGTTTCACAAAGTAATAAGGAAAAATAAAGCAAAAAGACATTTTCCAGCTCCATGTAGCTCATTTTTCTCTTTAGGCACAGGCAGTCTTTATTTCTTGGCCTCATTTTCTGGATAGATTATACTAAACTGTCACCTCTTTTTAAGAGAGCTGAATAGAAAGTGGGAACTAAGTGAAGAGTAGGAAAAAATACCATAAGATGTACAAATAGACATGCTTCAACATTATGGACAATGTTGCTATAAATGGTATAATCTCCATATTCTTTGGGATATTCTCAGACAGATCACTTACAGTGGCACTTGAATATCTGGGATTAATAGATCTAGCTTTGCTAGGAAGTTTTGATATAATGAACCATAGAGATAAAAGGCTGAAGGTATATCTGAAAGGCTACTTCTCACTGTGAAGGTCTCATTTTGTCTTATTTTTAGGGATTAATAATCCAATTTGTAGATAATACAGATTTTTTATTCTTATTCTCACCAATGACTTCTGTTCATTAGAAAATGCACCATAAGATTTTTAGCATCAGACTATATTTCATGTTTAGTGGTTACTATTTATTAAGTGAATTCCTCCCAAAATTAAATAGCCATTGTTTCTCAAGATGGTAAAAGGTTGGCAAATTGAATCCAAATTGAAGAAATTATGTGACACTGTAGTAGGGGAGTATTATTTATAATATAGGTAGTTGTATGATTATTCCTATTTGGCATATGAAGAAACTGAGGCTCAGGAAGTGTGTTTGACTTATGATGGGTCATACAACCTTGAGACTTGAATCCAGGGGCTTCTAATTTCTCTATCTAGAGGTACTCTATTTGCTAGCAATATTCATAAGCGTTTGACAATATGTTTAAACTGGTAGTCCAGAGAAAATTTTAGATTTTCTGTGGATATAATTTAGGGATGTTATTTTTGTTGTTGTTCAGGCATTTAAGTCTATCTAATAATATCTATCTAAATAGTAAAATATATCTAATAATGAGTGACACAATTTGGGGTTTTCTTGGCAAAGATCCTCAAGTGGTTTGTCTTTTCCTTGTCCATCACATTTTACAAATGAGGAAACTGAGGCAAATAAGTTAAAGTAGCTTATCCAGTTAACTTATAATAAACTTAAACTTAAATAAGTTTAAGTAACTTACCCACCTTTGGAAATGGTGGAGAGAGTGTAGTAGATATGATTATAAAGTAGAAAGATCTATTAAACAAACTTGCAAGTGTAGTTTTATGTGTATATATAAATGCGTTTAGGAAGAACATATGTCAGAGTAGAAGCCCATCTAGCGAACTCTCTGGACAACAAAACAAAACAAAAAAACTCCTTAATATCCCTAATCAGTGCAGAACTAGAATTGCCCGGGGGCAATGTAAGATTAAAATATTCACCAGAGACATATCAGGGTTGATATTTGAATCCATATCTTCTATTTAATTTTACCAGGATATTATCCATTTTGGAATCTATGTATATGAACATTTATATTGATAACATTTAAAGTATCAATGCCTATAGATTAGATACAATATTAATATATATTTCTCAGTGTTAGATATTTATATAATTTTATCTCATTCTCTTTTTATATATACATACTAAAGAATACATGTATTCTACATATATGTAAGTGTATTCATACAGATGCATATGTACACATATATACACATATGTGTATATTCTGGATTGCCTTTCTACACCAACATTATGGAATACTGGAAAGAACTCTGAAAGATGGAAAAAAGAATTTCCTTTGAATCATAGTGCTAATCGTTATGTACTGTACAATCTGGCCATCTGTATCTTTTTTTCTAAAATCAGGACAACAAAGCTTTTCCTGGAGATCATTTCTTTCTTCTTTGGGTAGGGACTTTATTTTCATTTTCTGAATTTGGGCAATTGCTTTATTTCACATTTTGTATTATGTTATTCAAGATTTTTAACTTGTCTTGTTTTTTGATGAGTTTTATAACTCTAAAGTTGTCTTTTTACAAGCTATCTATGAGATTAATATTTTTGATTATATGGAGTCCTGGATTTCTTTTAATGCTATTACTTTTTGTTTTTCTTCTTCCTGATTGTCCTTCATGTCTGTGTATTTGCATACCAAGTAAATCATTCTTTTATTTTTTCCCCCTTTGATGATATTTGCCACTGTAGGCTAAAGATTTTTTTCCTCTATTCTGTCAATAAATATTGCTGTAGAAGAGATAAATCCTGCTTTTGCAATTCTTATTTATATTTTATAGCACTCAGAAAAAGAGTTCTGTGAATCTGTGCTACCTTGTGATAACATGAAATCTTTTCCCCTTAGCATGTATTGATTCATTTTCCTTTGTCTTGCAATATTTATTCAGATTCATTAACTCTTTTACTTGATCTGATATTCCCTTTAACTAATAGTATCTTCCCTATTATTTTATCTTCCCATTATGAAATGCTTAAATACAGTTTTTTTCCTCTTGAGGTCTTTGATAGTTTCAGTCTACACCCCCTGCTATATCTATTATGTTCACTTTCTGACTCTCTTTTTCATGGTGATTTCCTTGGGAGTTGTATCTAGAAGTTCTCAGCCTCCTCCCACATTAGGTAATTCATGGTTGAACAGCCACAGTTTCTGCTCTAAGTAATTTCTTTGAAGACAGAACTGGCCCCAGATGCAGACCGGACATTTTCCCTCCAGCATAGAGAGCTTTAACACAGCCATCCCCATATCTTATTTCTTTCCAACTGTTCCTCCATTCGTTGGCTGAATTCCAATCATTTCCACTGAGTGCTACCACTTTGCTATTATACCTTGAACAAATTTGCCCCCTTTTGATCTTCATGGCCCTGGGTGATGTTGTGGGATAAAGTTGTATTTAGCTACTAACATCAGGGCATGTACAATCCTGCTTAATCCTGGTGGGCAGTGGAAAAGGAAATGATGAAAGAGCTTGTTAGGCATTAAAGATTCTTCTATTTTGTTAATTCATCAAATTTTTACCTGATTTCTTTTCTTGTTATCCTATAGTATATAGACAGCAAATTGCACTATCTCCCATTCATGATTACTATTTCAGAAAAGTTTAAAGAGGTTGCGAAGAGCAAAGAAAAAGCCTAGTTCTCCATCCGGTTGATCATATGACTGAGAAGAAAGAAAATATTTCATATCTTTTTAAGATTTGCAAAAACTACTTATATATTTCAAATATATATGATTTCTTCAATGTGGAATCCTATTAGCATCAATGTAAACTTTAATAACTTTTGGTGTGGCTGGATACAAAACATACATATAAGGATGCATTTCAAACTATGTCTATATGCATACATATGTATATATATAATGCAATAATACTTGACTGCCTCTTCAAAGGCTTTAATAGTGAATACCATTTGAAAAGAGGTTAACAAACTTAGTAATTAATACAATTAAGTATCATTGCACCATAGTCAATATTGAATATAATCACAAAAAACCCATAGGCAAACTTTTATGAATTTATTCAGTGAAAAGAAATTAACACCCCCCACCCCAAAGCAATAGGTATTATGACTACACTAAAAGGCCATTACAAAATATAAGTCAAATAAAATAACAGAGATTGATTCATTTTGTTGAATTTTAAATGCCCATCTTTCCTTTCTATTAAGACATAGTATGAAACAAATATAATCCTGACAGATAAACCAAGAAGAGCAAAAATGGAGAAAGAGAATTGTATATGAATTTCATTAATGAATATGAAAGCAATAATCCTAAATAAAATATTATCTAGGTGAGTACACAATATATCATAAAAATTGGTTTAACTTAAGCAAAATTAACAATTTAATTGATATCAGTAAAAGAAAACACTAAAATTTTAAAAAATCAAGAAAGGAACAAAAGTCATGATTAATAGATCAGAATCAATTGGCATCACAATAAGTTTAAAAGCATTGGTATAAATGAATATTTTTAGAATGATAAGAATTATCTATATAAAACCATCAACAAATATTATTTTTTGCTTAAATTATTTTTTCTAGATTACATATTGGTGTAATTTTCCCTTTTCTGACATTTTGAGATCCATGCTCTCTCCCTCTATACTGTATCTTTCCCAAGTCTGTAAGTAATATGATGTAAGTTGTACATATGTTGTTATTTAATACATATAATTATGCTCACCATGTTACAAATTATACACCACAACTTGTTCAGCCATTCACCAATTAAGGGATATTCTTTCAGTTTCTCATTTTTTGCCACCATAAAAATACCTTCTTTTACCCTACATTTGATCCCTCCCAGGGTTCAAACCTGTTAAAAAACAAAGTACTGATATTACTTGGTCAAAGAGTTTGCATAAGGTCCTTTTGGCATGATTCCAAATTGCTCTTCAGAATGGTTGTATCAGTTCACAGCTCCACCAAAAGTGTATTAGTGTCCCAATTTCTCCATATTCCCTCCCACATTTATCATTATTCTTTTCAGTCACCCTTGACAGTCTGATAAGTGTGAGGTAGTACCTCAGAGTTGTTTTCATTTTCATTTCTCTCATGAATAGTATTTGGAGTACTTTTTATATGATGATAGTTTTAATTTCTTTTTCTTTTCATATTCTTTGACCACTTGTCAATTCTAGAATGCTATAAGTTCTTATGGATTTGACTTAGTTCTCTATATATTTGAGAAATGAAGTCTTTGTCAGAAATACTTGCTATAATTCCTACCCAGTTTGTTGTTTTCCTTCTAATCTTGATTACATTGGGTTTTGTTTGTGCAAAACTTTTTAAAAAATTTAATGTAGTCAAAGTTATCTATTGACATCTTGCAATGTTCTCTATGTCTTATTTGGACATAAGTTTTTCCCTTATCCATAGATTTGAGAAATAAACTATTCTATGATCTTCTAATTTGTTTATGGTTTCATTGTTTATTTCTAAATCATGTATCCATTTTGACTTTACCTTGCTGTGAGGTGTTTGTGCTTTTTTTCTGCCATATGGTTTTTCATTTTTCCCTGTATTTTTTGCCACACAGTGATTTCTTCTTTCAGAAGCTTGGATTTTTATATTTGCCAAACACTAGGTTACTATGATAATTTACTTCTATATGCTGAATGCATAATATATTACATTGATCCACTACACCATTTATTAGCTTATACTATTATTTTTAAAAATGATGAAGGCCTATATTATAAGGGAAAATAGTATTTTAATTAAAGCCATGCTGATAGAGATAAATCAACAGTAAGAAATCTATTCAAAATGCCCACCAATACCTATCTTCTTCCATCTTGTCTTTCTCCTACACCAACAAGCCCACTCAAGTAGCAAAGAGGCCTGTCTCAAACCCACCCACCGAATTTAAGCTGCACTATACGTTGGTTCCTGTCCTCTGAAGTAATCACGTCAGAAACCGGAAACCCATTGGATCACGGGGAATGTAGTCTCAAAGTTCCCCACATGTCCACAGGAAGTTTGTAAGATACTTTTAAATGCTACCTCCCTGAATTCCAAACACACATTTCCCCCTGAGATCTGGCAAAAAAAGGGTCAGCCCTTTTTTCTTAGCTGGATCTGTAAACACAGTCAACTTCTAAATTTCAGGAATTTAGGGATAAAAGAAATGGATAAAACTAGCCGCATTGACAAAAAGCCAATTTGGGGGCAGTCCCCTATTGGCATAAGAGTGTACATTCAAAACAAATGCATTCAACTCCCCATAGTTCAAATCAACTGCACCCAAAAGTTCAAATTTGGATCTTCATAATCCAGTGAAAGCTCTTCAGACATCTTCATGGTGTGGGGAGATGGCAAAATCCTTATTCTGAAATTACTCTCAAAAGAATTTAAACTTTACATTATAGATTATAAAACATACATTTCCTTCTAAGAATTATACATTTCCCCCTGAAAATTACTCCTAAAAGACTTAAATATACATATATTTTTACATTATCAAATTAAAAAAAAACAACAACTTAACTCACATCCTCCTGAGGAAAATTCTAAACAACACATTTCTCAGCTAAGAATGTATAGCTGAGTTGTGTGGTTGTATGCGATCAATTGGCAAAAGAAATAAAAAAAAATAAAAAGAATAACAGGCCCTTGAATCAAGGCCCAATTAAAGTGATTTAAGCAGTTTACAAATACCTATTAAGGGCCAGGACTACAGAAATTGCCATTCTCTCTATATATAAGAGAAATAAGGGGACCATCTCTCTCTGGTATGATTTTCCCTGCATCTTCTCAGGGAATGAGCCAATAATAGCCAATCTTAGGTGCTTTACTAGGAATCTAAGTTAAAGGGGACCCTCATCCTCTAAAATGTTAGAAAAGACTGGGACTCCAAAAAACTCAAACCCCTGTTTCAAGCCCTTCAGTATTGGCATAGAACTTTTGCAATCCATTACCTGTATGGCCTTCTGCCTGGGCACTTTGCAGATTCTCTTACAAGGTCAACATCTATGAGGTCAGGCTTCACATGTGCTGTTTTCTTTGGTTTATTCCTTAACCCCTTAATTTCTCTTTGTTCTACAGATTTTTCCCATATTTGTTGATCATATGCTCCAATCTTCTTTTGATACCAGACTATAGCATCTGTCACTTTGGACACCATTTATTCCAGTGAGATCACACATTAGTCATTTTAGGTGTGGCCACTGGTGCCACTAGCTGGCAGGCCAGGGGTGGGGGAGAAGAGCTGGAGACACTGGAGAAGCAGGTAACCTCTGCTGCTACCGCTGCCACTGGGTGCCAGACTGACCACAACGAGGCTGTAGGCTCGAGTTGAGTAGCTTTGCCTCTACTCGCCCTGCCCCCTTCTGGGGGGTGGGGAAGGACCTCTCTCTTGCTCTTCCCTCCCTCTCCCTGCCAGTCTGTCCTGCTCTCTGAGTGTGTACATATCCCTCCCTTTCTAGAGCTGCTGTAATGTAATATATATATACATTTTTTTAAATTCTGTTAGGAGTAATTTCAGGGGGAAATGTATAATTCTTAGAAGGAAATGTATGTTTTATAATCTATAATATAAAGTTTAAATTCTTTTGAGAGTAATTTCAGGGTAAGGATTTGCCATCTCCCCAGAATCCAGACAATGAACCTGTTTGGTGAAGACACCGTGAAGATCAAAATTGAACTTTTGGGTGCAGTTGATTTGAACTATGGGGAGTTGAATGAGTTGAATGCATTTGTTTTGAATGTACACTCTTATGTCAATAGGGGACTACCTTCAAATTGGCTTTTGTCAATGTAGCTAGTTTTATCCTTTTCTTTTATCCCCAAATTCCTGAAATTTAGAAGTTGACTATGTTTACAGATCCAGTGAAGAAAAAGGGACCAACCTTCTTTTGCCAGATCTCAGGGGGAAATGTGTGTTTGGAATTCAGGGAGGTAACATTTAAAAGTATCTTACAAACTTCCTGTGGACATGTGGGGAACTTTGAGACTACGTTTCCCATGTTCCAATGGGTTTCCAGTTTCTGACGTGATTACTTCAGAGGACAGGAACCAACGTTGAGCTCGACTTAAATTCGGAGGTTGGGCTTGAGATGCTCTCTCTGGCGTGTGAGACTAAGGAAGATGAATACCCCAATAAAATTATAAAAAATCATTGAACTAGGAAAAAAATCAATTTGGAAAAAGTAAAAGGTCAAGAATATGAAAGGAAATAAAAAAGTGTTAAGGAGGGAAGACTAGCTACATTATATTATATTATACCTAAACTAAGTGTAATATATATAATTATATAATCCATAAACTGTATTATAAGGAAGTTATGAAAAATAAATAATGTGTACATCACTTGCAAAAAAACAAATTTGAAATAAGAATAAAAAATTCAGTCTAAGTGGTGTTAAAGTCAAGTGCCTCATTCCCTGAAATTAGAATGTTAAAGAAAATTCTCAGACATCGTTTTTCTCAATTATAAGTCAAGAAAACAGACAAGCAAATTAAATGAATAAATGGATAGTTATTAAATGCCCAGATTAAAAAAACAAAATATGAAGAATTTAAATAAACAATCTCATAAAATATGAACAGGGCATTAGTATGATCCACAAGAAAATGAAAGAAAAAGATCAATTGACAAGTGAATGTTATAATCATTCAAAGTATAATTAATTTCAAAATTATATAAATACTTTGCAAAAAGCTGGAAAAGGAGGAATCTTATACAATTTGTTCTGATATAAAAATATGGTCTGGGGGGCAGCTGGGCAGCTCAGTGGAGTGAGAGTCAGGCCTAGAGACAGGAGGTCCTAGGTTCAAACCCGGCCTCAGCTACTTCCCAGCTGTGTGACCCTGGGCAAGTCACTTGACCCCCATTGCCCACCCTTACCAATCTTCCACCTATGAGACAATACACCGAAGTACAAGGGTTTAAAAAAAATGATCTTTATTTCTAAATGAGGGAGAAAAAAAACAGAAAGATAACTGTAGGTCACCTTCCTAATGAATATTAATTCAAATAAAAAAATAAAATATTTATAGGAGCTATAAAAACTTATAAATAGATAAACAGTATACAATATTCAGTTTTGTTTTATTCTAGGAATTTAGACATGGTTCAATATTAGGAAAATGATAAACATAATAAACTACTAACAAAAAACAAAATAATAAGACTATACCTGTATACAAAAAGCTTTTTACAAATCCAAGACCAAATTTTGTTAAGAAAAAAATAGTAAAACGTCTAGGAATGAATGAATTTTTGCTTAATATTATAAAAATATTCCTCTAAAAGCAAAAGTCAGAATTTTGAGTAATGAACAAATACTAAAACCATAATGTGGACATTCTAAGCAATGAAATAAATCATCTAATGACGGCTAGGGCAAAATAGAACATTTGTTTTAAATGATCAAAAACCAAAAGAAAGGAAAAAAAATAAGGACAAAGGGATCTTGGTTGTTTGTGCATTGTACACAAAGAGGACCAAAATAACAACATTGTTCTGGAGTCAATATACAGTGTGTGGAATTGTGACTGCTTGGAAAGCTTTACCACAGATCAGGAACAAATAATACATGTGAACATTTAATATAGAAATGTTTCTACATTTGTGGATCTCAAGTTTCTTTTAAGCTACTGAAATTCTGCTTTTCTTACAGAGAACAGCACATTCATTGATGTGGGCATGCCACATGAAATAGTCCTCTGCCAGAGTTACCTATGTCTTACAATCTACACCAAAGTTCTTCAGAGAAACATTGAGAGTGTCCTTGTATCCCTTTTCCTAACTTCCCTATGAGTGTTTACCTAGTGTGAGTCTTCAAGACAAATATTTGCTTGACTTTTGAACAGAGACAAGCCCATCAGCCTTGCATTCTCTGAAGTACAATTTGAATGCTAGCCAAATACCCTTGGGAAAGAAACTAAGAGGGTTATGTATAAGGAAATCTAAAATAGAAAAAAAAAAGAGGAAAAGGGGAAGAATAATTTAAGATTTTATGGATTCTAATACACATTTCTTTATAAGTAAATCAATATTGGTGGTGAAGAAGGAAGTAATGTAGAAGAAATTCCTAAACGTGAGATAAGGAGAAGCAACAGTCAGAAGGCAACTGGATTTACACTTTCACATAGCCTAAGTGAAATGAGGGAAGTAATAATTATTTTTCCCTTGATTCAACATTTACAGAGGGATTCAAGGGAGTAGCATAAGAGCAGAGGATCGGGGGTAATAAGTGACTTTTTTTTTTTCTCTTTAAGGGGAAAAGATTGAGGTGACACAAGTGCATTCCCATGAATGGGAAATGTGATGGAAATTTCCTTGGGGAAAAATGGATACCTTAGTACAATGACTATATAATGATAAAAGATTAAGCTTCCCAGGACAAAATTAAACTCCAGGAAAGATGACATAGTTTCCCCAAATGTGAGTAGAAGAAAAAAAAAGTTCTATAAATTCATGAGAAATAATACATATGTAATAAAAATTAAAAGGTGGAAACATTTATAGGTTTTGAAAGATCACGAATTAGTAATTTTGGAACTATTTGGCATTGATTAAAAATAGAAAATAAATATTTGACAAAATGGAATAGATAACAATGCTATGGGGGTGCAAATGGTGAACCACTGGATTTGGGAAGGAAACCTTTCTCAAGAATAAGAGGACTCCAAAATTAGCTTAAAAGTAAAAAGAAAGATTTATTAGTAAGATAGGATTAATGGCCAGCAAGACAACATGAGTGGAACAACCCTGGAGGGGTTGCCCACTAAGATATGGCATGGCAGTATGAGTGGAGCTGCTCCCTGAGTGTTCCAGTTCAGGGGTTTTTATATTCTTTACAGTAGTGTGGATGTGACTTCTTGCACTGAGGAATTCCACTTTGCAATCTGAATCTCACAATGGGTGGGGGGGTCTGCCTGAGATTCTCAGGGCTTAGGCTATCAAGGTGTGGCCTGGAAGGTGTATCTCTTTGTCTATCCAAGGATAATGGTCTTTGCCTTGGGAATCACAAGGATAGGAAAGGGGAGGGGAATTTCCTGGTTCACAACCTGCTTGAGTTAAGGGGTACAGGGTCCCTGCCTTCTCTGCACAATGCCCATTTCAACAAGACCCAGAAATAGAAAGAGTTGTCTTGTATTCAATAAATCAAAATATAAACTCCTAAACTCCTAAAAGAAGGGTTTTTTATTTGACTAAAATCATTTAAAATATAAATTTTAAGGAAAATTATCAATCAAATAGGGAATAGATGAGTTAATAAAAGATTACACAGGCAATTTCAATTACACATCCTACAATCAAGCTGGTAATAGTCCTCTCCAAACCCAATTAAGCTTATTCTCAGACCAAAAAGGCAGAATCCAATACTAGGACCATACTTGAAGTCCCTCTAGCTTGATAGGACTTAAGACCACAGGGTCCACTGTTTTACTCTGATGAAATATTGGAGATTTTTTGTTTGTTTGTTTAAATTAAGAAAAGTTCTTAATATTGCTTTTGAACATACCTTGAACATTAGTAATTTAAAAACAATTTATATCCCCAAATTAAGCCTCTTATTTACTTAGGAATCACCTAACTTTTAATTTAGAAATAGTCCAGTTTGTGTAAAGATTCAAAATCACTATTATAATATTAATTCATATTTGAAAATTTTTTAACTCATCTTCCATCTTAGAATTGATAATCTGTATTAGTTCCAAGGCAGAAGAATGATAAGGGCTAAGCAGTGATTTGTCCAGGGTCAGATAGCCAGGAAGTGTATGAGGTCAAATTTGAACTCAGGAAATCCTATCTTTAGACCTGACTGTCAATACACTAAACCACCTTGTTTGAAATTTAAAGTGGGATTAGCCCCATGCTCCAGATCAGCCACATCCATTTAACAGTATCTATTATGAGTCAGAAATCAATATTTTTGTCATCCAAAGATTTCACTAGGACAATATTTAGTCATTTTTTTTGCTTTGTCATTTTGAGGCCATCATTCAGTTTGGAATTCAGACTATCAAATGGTAAAATTTTCTGCTTATAAAATAGAAACATTTTTTAGCAAAATGTTATGTCATAATATATATTGCATATTCCAAATGACCAATTTTCCCTGGGAAGAGATCATAAACCATGACCTGAGAACACAAAAAGCAAAATAAAAAATAAAAGTGGAAAAAAACAGAATCAACTCAACTTCTGACATTTAGAAAATCTTATTCTTCTCTTTCCCCACCTCTTCATCCCTAAGTGCCAATTGTGAAATGAATACTATATGACTAGGAAACTACAGAGGAAACACATGTTTACTTTCAACTGCGGATGTTAACTGGAAGGTTCTCATTTCTAATAAACTGGTCAACATAGGGTAAGGGAGCTGTGATTATATTAAATCCTGGTAATACAATAACTTTACTTCTGTCTTGTAATAGGACAGGAATTTTCTGGTGTCCATAATAAAATATGCTTCTCCCCAACAAGACCCAGGGCAGGTTCTTCTCTCATTTGTCCTTGTGAATTATCGTACAATGAGTGTGTTCACAGGTATCAAAAGTTATCAAACCAGAAGCTGAGACTGAAAGATTTGAGAGTACCTGTGCTGGAGCATTATTTGAATTTTATTATATGTAAACTCCTCCATTAAATTTTCTACCATTGTGTCATAGAAAGAAAGAGGGAAGGAAGGTGTTGACTGATTTGTTAAATCAATCAATCACTAAGCATTTATTATGATCCTATTATGTGCCAGGCACTGTTCTAAGTTCTAGAGATAAAAAAGTCAAAAGAAAATCATAGTGCTTTCTCTATCTTAATTATTCCCTTATGTTCTGTATAAAGCTTCCTTTGTATCAATCAATTTGTTAACATGGTTTCTCCCTCATTAGATTGTAATCTCCTTGCTGGTACAGATTTTCTTTTCTCTTCTTTTCTTTTTAAATCTCTACTATTTAGAACAGTGCCTGACACAATTTTTATTGAGTGGTTGATTTAACAAATGATTAATACAGTCCTTTGTTTTCTCCTTCCCTCTCTCCATCCCTCCCTTCCTTCTTTTGTTCCTGCTTTCTTGAAGATTGTGATAAAGTTCCATAAGCTATAGCAGTTTCCATTAGGCTCTAACTATGGCCTCAGTAATCTACTATATCTCTTTCCTAAGTACTATTCTAGAAGAGGCAAACATGGAAAGATTTATCAGCAGCAGACTGGCTAAATTGTTTATTAATTTTTTGGCCATGGTAATTCATGAGATAAAACATAATGAAAGGTTCATGTGTCCTGTGAGAAACATGCACACACACACTCAGATTTTCAGGTCTTCCTCACTCCAGACCCAGTGTTCTTTCCATTGAACCATAGGAAAAGAAGAGTTAAAGAGCTTTGAAACTGCCTTTGTAAGAACGTACTAGATCTATTTTCCAAGAATACAGGTAGCAGACATTGTCAGTAAAAACTAATATGAACTTCTAAAATTGTTATGGAAGGAGGTAGTAGATTAGGACTGACTAATAATTTCTAAATGAAAACTGAAAATCAGTGAGGAAAGAGAAAAGTGCAAGATGCATGACAAGACAACCAATTAAATCATATCATATCAAGATTTGAAGAACAACAGATTAAAAAATACAAAATACCTGCCAAATTTTTATCAGAAACTCCTTTCTCAGTCAGGAAGAAAGAAATTCCCATAAATGGATCCTAAAATCACAGTCTTTATCTGTTACATATGGAGGTAAGAAATGACACCAAAGAACAATGATGGTGAGAGACATTAGTATAAACATGGAAGACATACATGTTGATTGTCACATAATTATGAGGGTATTGAAGGATCAAGTCTCAGGATAGCTGATGATGGTAAATTTTTCTTTGTCAGTTAAAGAATAATGAATAAATGTCAGAAAGAAAGTTATACACTGAGCCATCCAGCTGCATCAAGACTCAACTTTTTAATGTCACTATTCTGCCTGTATATTTGAAGGTATATGCCTTCAAATGAGAGAATGCCACTATATCCAAAGAATTAATGTTGTAGATGTATACCATTCAATAAACTATGTAGAAACTTATCATGAACTCAAGCAGGCTGAAGCATATTACTAGCTAACATGTGTAAAGGATATGATCAATGTTGTTATCATTCAGTTGTTCAGTCATGTCTGAATCTTTATGACCCCTTCATCATGCCAGGCCCTTCTCCCCTCCACTATATCTTGAAATCTGTCCCAGTCCATGTTCAATGTTTTTGTGATGGTATCTATCTATCTCATCCTTTGACCCCTTTTCCTTTGGACCTCGATCTTTTTCAACACCAGTGTCTTTTCCAATAAGACCTTTCTTCTCATTATGTGGTCCAAGTATTTAGGCTTCACATTCATTATTTGACCTTTCAGTGAATAGTCTGAATTAAATTTCTTTAAGTGTCTCATTTATTTGCTGTCCAAAGGATTCTCAGAAGTCTTCTCCAGCCCCACAATCAAAAGTATTTATTTTAACTTTACAGACTATTGTCAGCAAAGTGGTATCTGCTTTTTTAGTATGTCATCCAGATTTGCTACAGCATATTATTAATAAGATATATAATAACAAAAGCAAATGAATCAGTCATATAGCAATAATAAAGAATCATAAAAGGGAATATTTTACATGATAGATGGGTTTCCACAAGGTGGCAAGAGATCTAGAGGAATGATTCTAAGACATTTTCCTATAATTCCTCCCTGTGGAAGAGATATTGAGGAATATGGACAAGAACTACAGAATAAGGAGGCTGGGATACGCTATAATTTGCACTTTTACATGGACTATATTCATATTAATGAGATCTGAGATGTATAACGTATCAAAATATAAGTAAATTAAGAAATGTATTTTGAAAAATGACATCATTACATTTTATTTTTCTTGCAATAGTAATATTAATAAGCACTTTACATATATAATTTAATTTTATCCTCATTATAATTCTGGAGTAATGTAGGTGTTCTTATTATCTCTTTTTTATAGGTAGAGAAACTAAGGTAGACAAATGTTAAGTGACTTCCATGAAGTAAGTTGTCCTCATTATTATTAAAGTCACTAAATTATTGCTGTTCTATCTTTCACTGCATCTTATATATTTTTTCATATTTATAAGAAGTTTCCATGACATCATTTAATTTATTGGCATTACAGTCAGTTTGTATTTTTTTCTGTCAACTGATTTCTCAAGTTGCTTCATATCTTTTTTTAGGGGGGAGGAATGGGGAAGAGGTCGAAGCATGTGCAGAGAGGACGAGGCAGAAGTACAGCTTAGAACTCTGATGGCATAAGTGTGGAGATCTCTCTGTGTCAACACTTCTACTGATGCAAATGGGCAACGCATCTTGTAGCCTACTGTATTGACACTTCCCTGGGCCACTGTTTCATGGTCACACAGATATCATGAACATGGCTGAAAGGCAGGTCTAGAATTCAAGTCTTGTCTCCAACTCAGGCTGCAGAATAACTGTATACCATGAGTCTCTTATTACACACTGAATTTACCTACATAACAAATTTCTTCGTGTTTATTTATGGGTGACTAATTAAAACTGATTAAAGCAAAGAATACATCATAGGTTATAAATCAGAATGAAATTAACAATAGACCTTTTTTTACTCCAAGAAAAATATCTATGTTGTATAAAGACTTTAATAGTTTTTCTTAGACCACTAATTTCTTTCTTTTTGTTTTTCTTATGCTATTGCCAACTACTGTGAGTTTTATAACAAATCTGGCAATTAAGATCTGGGATAATCAATTCAAGATCATGTAAATGATATTGTTACTCTTTCTTAAAAAAAAAAACTCAATGCAATCTATAACAGGCAGAGAACCTGATGTGTCTGGGATTTAAACCACTTTCCTCTTATAAGACCTGTTTTACATCTGATTTTCATTGTCAAAATGAAATTGTAAGCTAAAAAGAGAAAAATATGCCTAGCACTTTAAAATTCCCATCCCTTAAAGATTCAAGCAGAACAGTAGCATGTCTCCTCTCCATGAAATAAATAAGAGACTTTAAAAATATTCATTATGAAATAGAGTCAAGGAGTGTCAAGATTTTCGGATAGTATAATGACTGGGAGAACAGAATACTTAAAGTATCGCCTTCTAGAAAGTCTTTCCTGATTCTTAATGAGCAATTCTCCTTTGTCCTTGACTATAACTACTCTGGATTATGATGCCATTTTGGAGGTGAGAACTGTAGTAAAGTGTCACTAGCACTATGAATCATTGCCTGGAGTTCAAAATTCTTATAACACTTTATTTTGCATCCATTTGATGTATTTGCTAAGCATTTGTGTGCATTAGAATTAAAAGGAATAGATCATGAGATATTTGAACTTTGTATATTCTTTAATATGAATAATAATGCTCTGACAACAGTAGGTATTTAATGAATGTGGTTGAAAGAAAGAATGAATGAATATACAAATTAATGAGATTGGATTTACTTATTTATTCTGCTGACTAGGCAAAACATAGTGAGGGATTCCAATTCCCTCACAAGCCAATAATAAAAGCACTTGTCTATGGGGATAGAAGCATTAGCTTCAAATCCTAGGATTCGATATGATATGATAGTTATCTCAGATAGTCTTTGATTTTACACTGACTACCAAAAGACCTTGGTTCAAATAAGATGTATTTATCTTGGAAAGTATGAACCCAAAGAATGAATAAATTGCATGGCCAATAAGTTGACTTACAAAAAGGAGCTTTGTAATACTTCTATTTCCTCAACCTATATAGCTAGCAACAAAAACCTCTTGACTCCCTTATACTCTTTGTGAAAATAAGTTTCAGATTACCAAGGAAGATATAAAGATAACTGTGAAGGAAAATAAAATCAGTTGCAAATGTAATTATGATTATGAACTGATTGTGGCTCACATTGAGTATATACTTAAACCCCAGGAATGTTCATAAAGGATAGGAATATTTACATATATTTTTTCTTTCCATAATTAACTTCCTTAAAAGAAGTTAATAGAAGTTTGAGGGAGATGAGAAAACCACTTATCTATTTCTTTAATATAGCATCTCATGGAATTTCAAACTTGAAAGGTATCTGAGAATCCTTCTAGTCAAACTTCATGCCTAATGCATGAATAAATTTAATCTAATTCATTTTAAAATTATTTAATAACCTAAGTCTGTTCATAATATTGTCCTATGTACTAAGAAGAAAAATGGCAGAGTTTCTTCCCTCAAGGATTTCATACTCCTGTAGAAGAAGATTTATATGCAAATAGTTATAATACAAGGTAAATATTAAAAACATAGAAGAAAAATATACATACGTGTAGAAATCAGGTCCTGGGTCCAAACCTGGACCTTGAAAGAGGGGAAATATTTCAATTGATATAGATTGGTGATAGGGAGACGAGTGAGGGGAAAAAATTCATTATAGGTATAGAGAATGGAATGACCAAATACATGAATATTAAAGAAGATAAAGAATGAGTATGAACAAATAACATAATTTTATTGGAGAATGGATTTTGGAAAGAGGAGTACTAAGAAATTTAGTAAGAAAAAAAAGGATAATTTGAGAGGCTGTAACTGAGACCAAGAAGTCACAAGTAGCAATAATGATCTCAGACAAAGCTAAAGCAAAACTAGATCTCATTAAAAGAGATAAGGAAGGTAATTACATTTTGATGAAAGGCAGTATAAATAATGAAGAAATATTAATATTCAACATATATGCACCAAATGGTACAGCAGTTAGATTTCTAAAGCAGAAAGCAGAAACTAAAGGAGCTTAAGGAGGAAATAGTAAAACCATACTAGTGGGGGACCTTAACCTTCCTCTATCAGAACTAGATGAATTGAACCTAAAAATAAATAGGAAATAAGTAAGGGAAGTGAATGCAATGTTAGAAAAAATTAGAGATAATAGATATTTTGGAGAAAATTAAATAGGAATAAAAAGGAATATACCTTCTTTTCAGTAGCATATGGCACATATACAAAGATTGACTAGGCGGTAAAAATATTGCAAGCAAATGTAGAAAAGCAGAAATAATAAATGCCATTTTGACTATGTTACAATAAAAATCATAATCAATAAGGGCTTGTGGAAAGGCAGATTTAAAACTAATTGGAAAATAATAAAATTCTTCAAAACTGGTTGGTCAAAGAACAAATCAAAGAAAAAGTTACTGATTTTGTTGAAGAGAATGACAATGAGGAAACAATTTATCAAAATCTATGGGATGCAGCCAAAGCAGTACTCAGAGGAAAATTTATATCCCTGAGTGCATATATCAACTAATAAGAGAAGGAAAAGGTTAATGAATTGGGCATGGAAAACAAATAGAAAGAGAACAAATTAAAAATCTGCAAATAAATACTAAATTGGAACTCATATAAATCAAAGAAGAAATTAATAAAACTCAAAGCAAAAGAACTATTGAACTAATAAATAAGCTGGTACTTAAAAAAACAAATAAAATAGATAAAGTACTGCTTAATCTAATGAAAAAAAGAAAGAAGAAAACCAAATTAACAATATCAAAGATGAAAAGGGCAACATCACCTCTAATGAAGAGGAAATTAAGTTAATTTTTAAGAAATATTTTGTTCAGATATATGGTAATAAACATGACAATATAGGTGAAGGGGTTGAATATTTAGAAAAATATAAATTGCCTAGATTAACAGAAGAGGAAATAGAATACTTAAACAATCCCATCTCAGAAAAAGAAATTGAAGAAGCCATCAAAGAACTCCCAAAGAAAAAATCTCCAGGGCCAGATGGATTCACAAGTAAATTCTTTCAAACATTTAAAGAACAACTAATCCCAATACTATGCAAAGTATTCTACAAAATAAACAAAGAAAGAGTTCTACCAAATTGAAACAAATATGTTAGTGATTATAAAGCAAGGGAGATCAAAAACAGAGAAAGAAAACTACAGAGCAAACTCCTTAATTAACATAGGTGCAAAAATCTTAAATAGAATACTAGCAAAAAGGCTCTATCAAATTATCACAAGGTGCAAAAATCTTAAATAGAATACTAGCAAAAAGACTCTATCAAATTATCACAAGGGCTATTCAGTATGATCAGGTGGGGTTTATACTATGGATGAAAGGATGGTTTAATATTAGGAGAAATTAGATTTACATTAACATCTCACACCCTACACCAAGATAAATTTAGAATGGGTGAATGACATAAATATAAAGAAGGAAAGTATAAATAAATTAGGTGAATTAGTATACCTGTCATCTCTATGGGAAAGGAAAGATTTTAAAACCAAGAAAGTGGGAGAATATTACAAAATATAAAATGAATAATTTTGATTGCATTTAATTAAAAATTTTTTGTACAAACAAAACCAATACAACCAAAAGTAGAAGGGAAGCTAAAAATCAGGAAAAAAAATTTATTAAAAAAAACTCTGAGGGGGCAGCTGTGTAGCTCAGTGGAGTGAGAGTCAGGCCTAGAGACGGGAGGTCCTAGGTTCAAACCCAGCCTCAGCCACTTCCCAGCTGTGTGACCCTGGGCAAGTCACTTGACCCCCATTGCTCACCCTTACCACTCTTCCACCTATGAGACAATACACCAAAGTACAAGGGTTTAAAAAAAAAAGAAAAAAAACTCTGACAAAGGTCTAATTAATCAAATCTGTAAGGAACTAAATCAATTGTACAAAAAATCAAGCCATTCACCAAGAGACATGAATAGGCAATTTTCAGATAAAAAAAATAAAAACTATCAATAAGCACATGAAAAAGTGTTCTAAATTTCTTATAATTAGAGAAATGCAAATTAAAATAACTCTGAGGTACTACCTAGCCTATTGGCTAATATGACAGCAAAGGAAAGTAATAAATGTTGGAGGGACTGTGACAAAGTTGGGACACTGGTGCACTGTTTGGTGGAATTGTGAATTGATCCAACCATTCTGGAAGGCAATTTGGATCCATGCCCAAAGGGTTTTTAAAGACTACCTGCCCTTTGATCCAGTCATACCACTGCTGGGTTTGTACCCCAAAGAGATAATAAGGAAAATATATTCACAAAAATATTTGGAGCCATTTTCTTTGTGGTAGTAAAAAATTTGAAAATGGGGGGATGCCCTTTGATTGGGGAATGGCTGAACAAGTTGTGGTATCTGATGGTGAGGGAATACTATTATGCTGAAAGGAATAATGAACTGGAGGAATTCCATGTGAACTGAAAAGACCTCCAGAAATTAATGCAGAGAGAAAGAGCAGAACAAGGAGAACATTGTACACAGAGACTGAATCACTGTGGCACCATTGAACATAATGAACTTCTCTATTAGCAGCAAAGCAATGATATTGGAAAATTCTGAGGGACTTATGGGAAATAATGTATCCACATCCAGAGAAAGAACTGTGGAAGCAGAAACGTAGAAGAAAAAAAACCTGCTTGATTACATGGTTCAATGGGGATATGATTGGGGATGTAGACTTTAAACAATTACTCTACTGCAAGTATTAATAACATGGAAATAAGTCTTGATTAATAATTATGTAAAACCCATTGGAATTACTCATTGTATATAGGAGAAGAGGAAGAGGAGAGATAATGAACATGAATCATGTAACCATGGGAAAATATTCTAAATTAATCAATTAAATAAACTATTAATAAAGAGGATAATTTGAGATAAATTATGGAGGGCCCTAAAGGCCAAACTAAGGAGTTTCCTTATGCCCAACAGACAATGGGGAACTATTGAAAATTTTCAAAGTAGAGAGTGATGTGATTACATCTTTTCATTAGGAATATTTGGCAGAGGCCTGGGAGGATTAGAAATATCTCTCCCAGGATATTGAAGGCACAGATACCGTTAAGATACTATTATAAAAAGGTCAAAAGAGAGGCTGTGAGAACTTGAACAAGATAGAGAGTAATGTGACTGCAAGTGGAAATGTGTATTTGAGAGCTATTAAATGAATATAGAAAGACATGGAGACTATATTACAGGGTGTCCTAGGGACAGCTTTCATGTCTTTTTAGGGAAAAGTAGTTCCTATTAAAGGGAAAAGCGGTTCGCGCTAACTACCATTGTAGGTGAAGAGACAGTAAAAATGCAAATAATAAAAAAACTTCTAAAAATAATCTCTTTTTACTATGTACTCTAACCACACAGGTCAAGTAATGGTGGCATATAAATTGACAGGTAACAATAAACTTAGAAGATGGAATCTAATGGTCTTTAAAGCATGACAATAAAAATTTTTCACTGCATGATTATTTTAATTTGTATATAGGGTGATAAAAATTAAAAATATATAAATATAAAAGAAATTTTCAATAGGATAGCTAGATTTATAAAGATAGATGAATCATGTTTGAACTATATTTGAAGAATGATTTGAAAATATGTAATATTTTGGAAACTTAAAAATAAAAATGCTAGAGTTTTTTTCTTTTTTTTTCCTTTTGCAAAAAATCATTTCTATTCATGGGCAATCAATCCTTATCTTTGTTTGACTTTATCTTCTTTGACAATACTACACATTCTTTTCATCATGTTCCTACTTAATCCTGTCAGTTTGTATATGTGAGTTCTTTCTGTGACCATAATTTAAGAGACATTGTTGATTTTATTTCTGAATTTAGAATATATCTTGACTTCATCTCAAGGGGAACAAAATGAATGGAGAATCATAAAGCAGAATATGGATGGGGATATTCAGACTAGAAATTGTTCCCAGAGACTTTCAAAGTAGTTTTACTTCACGAACATCAAACAGACATGCTGGTAATTGTTGGTACAGACAAATTGAAATAGTTTTAGAAAGAATTTTATTGGGTCCTTTTGCAAAAGAGAGAGCCAGAGAAAAAGGTGTGGCTCCCTCCTCAAAACTTTGTGAGGTTATATTATAGACTTCAGGCAAGGGCTTAAGAATATTTTTCTCATGATATGTATAGGGCAAAGGGCAGTCTGAGACATATATTAGTAGATATGTATAAATTCAAATTTTAGGAACCCAAAACACAAGTTTTGGGTGGGACCAAAACAGGATCAGTGTAGAATATAATTATTCCCTACAATTGTTCAGCTCTCCCTGACTACCTTTGGGTTTTCTATCATTGTGAAGCTAGAATCAAACAGTATTAGTAAATAAAAAATAATTAGTAAATAAAAAATAAAAAAATTCTTCCACAGATGGAATATCAATATCAATACATGGTTGAATGATAGCTATAAAATAAACTCAGCATGTAGAAATATAGGTAACCCTAGAAGGTCAAGAACAAAGTAGACTATAGATTGTTTTATTATTTCCCTTTACCTCCTCTATTTTTCTTATGGAATGTACTGCATTTCCCCTAGATGATAAAATATATTTATTTTAGTTTCTTTGCAATTCAATATTTTATTCGGCATGAATATATGGATGTCTGAGACAGAAACCTTTTAATTTTCCATAGTTTTACTTTGGAACAACATGGACCCATATCCTGCTTATAATGCATTCTTCTTGAAATCTTGATATTCACTGGCTTTTATGAAGTTCCATTTTTCATCATTCTCAGTATTAAAATCACTTTAACACAGGATTTATTTCTTAAATGTTACAAAATTATATGACCAGTGATAATATTGATATATTTATCATTTAGTTATGATTTTTATCCATTTGATCCTAATTATTAGAGCCCAACATTTACATTGAAGGACTAAAAGGACAAATATTATAATGTTTCAGTTTTAGATTAACATCTAGACCAAGTCATTTAATAACTAAGCTTTTGCATAGAAGTTGTGTAGTAGATTAGAAAGAGGGAGGACTGAAATTGAATCCAGATGACCTCAAGTTTGAATTCCACCTCTGACTCTTACTCAGGTGTGATCCTGAATTAATTGCTATTGGCCTAAGCTCCTTCATTTTTAAAATGAATATAATGATAATAATAATAATTATTATTATGTGTCTTATTCTGAGAGTATTTCTTTCTTTTATCCTTATTTTGGGTAAAGCACTTTGTAAAATATAAAGAATTATGAAAATTTGTCTTATTTCCATTAAGTCCTCTATGAAAACACATTTTCACAGATGTATTTCATTCATCTTTGGGAATAGTTTTGTTAACATTTACCTTCTGTCTTAGCATCAATACTAAGTACTGGTGGAGAAAAGTGGTAAGGGCTAGGCAATTGAGGTTAAGTGACTTACCCAGGATCACAGAGTTAGAAAGTGTATAAGTCCAAACTGGAAACAAAGACCTCTGATCTCTAGACCTGGCTTTCTATCCATTGAGTTACCTAGCTGTCCCCAGCATTTTTTTCCTCAATGATTTCATTCCTCTCAAGTATCTTCTTATAGTATGAGAAGAAGTATTTCTAAGGTCAATATAATATTTGAAATAAAACATTTATTTTTCTTTTCTCCCCTCTATTGTATTCAAACATTCATCATTTGATTTGATTTTGTGAAGTAGAAATTTGATTAGTTCATTTACATGTTCTCTGAATAATTATAGCTAATTAGAGAATTGATGTGACTAACAAAAACCTGTTAAAAATTCTTCTTTTAAAAGCCAACCTTCTACTGACATGAACTCAAACTGGAAAAAAATCAGATTTTAGGCTGAAATAATTTCCATGTTTCTTTCCATTTTTTCCCTTGGCCCAGAGGAAAACGACTCTGGAATACATTCTTCTCTGAGTTGTGGGAATGGGAAAATTATGTGTAAGGATTTCTGCCTCAACTTTTAAAAGTAAACTTTAAAACCTCAAAAGTTGCCTGAAGCTAGTTGCTGTGTCAATGCTCAAGAAATTTAAGAATAGTTAAATTAGAAGCAAATAAACCTAAAAAAACCACTTTGTGCCTGAAGAAGCTTGACTTCACCCAGAATTCCATGCTTTGATGTTTGGGCTATGCAGAAAGCACAATAATGGGTGAAGAATATAGAGCAAATATAGTCCCACAACATAGACCAACAACACAGGTTGAGATGTCAGATTATGAAGAGTACCAGAAAGGCTTCCTTTGGTTTTCCTGATAATTAAACCCAGGCATTTGGGATAAGGATTTTATTATAGTATGCATTTTTAAAAGGCCAATGCAAAAGTCTAATTCTGATGTCTCATCATGGCATTGAGATAACCCTGAATTCTTAGAAGTTATACCAAAAGTAGTTCTGGCAAGTCATACTGAGATGGAAAGGCTTTGAGTGTGGTCCTGTCAGCAAACTGTTGCCTGAGGATAAACCTAACTAAGTGTAGATGGCTCATCACTAGATAGTTGACAACTGGATGATAAATTTAGGTCATAACAATTCACATCACAAAGACCATATTTTTGGTCAGCAAATATTTGCATCAACAGAGACAATAGGCAAAAAGATGGATACTTGGGAGTATTTATAATTTAATCAAGAAATTAAGTAGCTTAATAAGAGAACTAAAATAAATAACTCTACTCCTTGCTCATCCCCTTATTTTTCATGTTAACAAATAGCTCATGTTCTAGTCCCCTATTCTGCTCACCACTAGAGAAAAAAACAACCAATAGCCCTTACAAACTGCAAGGAGAGGGAATAAGCATTTATATAGTACCTATTATGTTCTGGGTAGTGCAGGAGCCTTCAGGAAATTACTACAGATATAAAAGATCCAGTTCTCTTCTGTGCAAGTTTCAAATCCACTACGATTTAAATTTTGGAATGAGAAAATTGAAAGAGTGACAGCATGATTCAATAGAATAATATTAGAATGAGGTAGACATGGTAATTGGAAGTGAGAAAAGGTAGATAAAATCTGACTTCTTGGGTAACAATCAGCAGCACAGTTGTTTGGACAGAGCCCAAACTTTTTTATAGTCTGAAGAGATATGCTCTTCTGGGAATTTATTTTTTTAAAGCAGACATCGATATATACAAAACAGATGCACACAAAATAGTCATGTTAACTAAATGCTGAAGAGTGACTTGTTTTGTCAAACTCAAAGCCTTGGGGACTTCCTGACTGTTCAGAGACTTACCAAATAATGAACGGTGTGTACTTTTCTAAATCCCTATACAATTCTGGGGAATTCAATTGACTTGTATATTTCTGGTGATCATCTCCAGATTTGGGTTTTACAAGTCTAGGAGTAACATAGTTCTTAGGAACGTGTCTGTGGTCATGAGGAAAAAACCCAATAGGCATTAGAACATTCTCAAGGGTTCTAGTATTCATTGTATGGTTTTTGAAAAAAATGTGCTTGCTTTGGGGCTTCAGATTGAGTAATGAGAAAGATATTGAAAGGAAATGAAATATTAAAAAAAACATTTTTTAACTTATAGCAAGTTTTCAGCCAGAATTTACTGTTCTGTGTGGCCAGGACCTAAAAGATTGTAAGGAATTCAGGGAGGAAATCAAATTAGGAATAAGAAAAAATTAAGGTTTCTTAAAATGCATTTAAAAATTTTCCTACCTGACAATAGAAATTTTTGCTTAAGGCCTCATTTTAAATATGTTTTCTACAATCTAAGTTTATGTCTACCCAGCAGAAAAATGAAACATTTGCAAAGGGATAAAGGCTATCAGTGAATTAACGGTCTATTGTATTTTTTTAAATGTATCATTCCATGCAAATGTCTTGGTAAGATTTCACTGCTTTTCTATTTTGAAATTTCTTTTCCCTCTCCACTACTGTATGCTTATTGGCCCATTTTAACTCAGTGTGGGGTAGAAGGGCAGGATATTTACAAAATTGTTGAGTTTTTCTGAAGTCTAGTTGATCTCTGGGACATCACATGGGTTATTTCAATTCATAATCAAATTAATAGATATGACCAGCAGTTTGAGCTGCTTGAAGACATAACTTGAGCTTTGCCATTCATGTATGAGAATAATATGTTAAAATAAATTTCTGGGTAATTTTATTGTCTATTGATGTGCAAACTTAATATAAAGTCCTAGATCTTATATTAAGGCATACTGCCAGAGCATCATAAAAATTATTCAAGATAATGCAACATAAAGTTATTACATTTAGAAGAGTGGAAGTAAGCAAAACAGACTTTAAACAATTGTAGTTTAATGCATTATATTGATCACTAGACTGATAGTCCTTGACAGTCATGACCTTATAAATTGGGCATACAGAGACAGTCTAAATAGTCTCTGTCTTAAAAGAATTTGGATTTCTCTGAGTAAGAGGTGACTAAGAAATGTTCATTTTTAGGTAAATGCAAAGTAGTTTAGGAAAGGGAACAATAATTACCTCGAGAATTGGGAAAGGGTTCCTTCAGGAAGTGCTTAACCTGACCCAATTGAGGTGAACATTCTAGACATAAAGAGTTGCCTATACAAAAGCATAAGAGCTGGAAATGGATAACACAGAGAAAGAAATAAATAGAAGAGTTGTGCTGAAGTATAGAGCGTGCGAGGGTAAGTAATATGAAATAAGTCTGGAAATAAATATTTTAGTCAGATTGTGAAGAGTTTTAAGTGCCAACCGAGGAGTTTAGATTTCATCCTAAAAGGAAGAAGGAGTCCCAGAAGCTTTTTGAGCAACAAATCGACCAGGTCAGGCCTATTTTATGAATATTAATTTGATAAGTGTGGAGATAGAGTTGAGAGTGGGGAGAATAGAGTGAGAGAGCCAGGTTTCATAGAGAAACTATTATAAACTGATTGAAGTGTGTGACTCTACTCCTTCACCCAGTTCTATATTGCAGATAAATTTACGTGTGAAATGAGCTAATGATGTTTGCTATGAGACTGAGAACTGTTAAAAGCATATCCCACAAGAGGGTTTTTTGCACATAAGAGATAACATCAACAACACAGAGAGAAAATATGCTTTTTGAAAGAGGCTGACAGTGTCATTTGAAATTTTATGATGTTTTTAAAGGTTGCAAATTATCTAGAAACCTAAGATTTTTTTTTTAAATTTTTGGCATGGTTTGGTTTGAAGTCTTTTTAAATCAAGTACAGATGCCAGGACTGTATCACACTCTGATAATCACTCTGTGATACTCTGAGTGACAGATAGCAAATGAGTCAAAGACACTGGTTTTACAGAAAATTTCTCTATCACTTTCCTATGTTTAGAAAATATTACTCAGCTTTATAACATGATTTATTATTTTTCCTTTCACTCTTCTATAGAAATGCCATGGAGCTGCCTTTATTTCTAAAAGAAAGTATAGCTATAGGTTGGTAAGAGACAACCACTGGATTTTGGTTTGCTTAAATTGAATACTGACATTTATATAAAGCGTAAAGGAAAGTAGATTATAATTTATATACTGTTTTTATAAGTGAGTTCATCACTGACTTTATAATTGACCTAAAAGGCATGTCAAGTCTGACAACACATTAGGGAGACTCTAAGATTTAACATACAGGATATCTGCTTGATCACAACATTTCCCCCAAATTTTAAGTAGAACATAGAGTAAGCAAAGAAAAAGATTTCACACCATGTGCTTTATAAAACATATAAAAGTAAATCTACACCATTAGGAAACTACTGTTAGGAAGTTAAAAAAATGCGAACCATGTAATTGCTTTATCACATAAGTTTATATATATATATATATATGATGAAGGAATTATTTACTCATATGAAAATACTAGGAGGAAAGTCGTTTCAATTCATGGAAATAATGATTGACCTGAATTTCCTTACAACTATATTTCTTAATTCATCTGGACTCTCCTCATTGATTTATTCTTATTTATTCTGGTTAACTGTGAGAACTCATATAGGCCACAAAACAAAGCAAGTACAATCCAAGATATCTAAGAATGTACATACTGGTTCTTTCCAAAGAAATAACTGTCATGGTGTAGAAGACGTCTGTTTGACTTGTATAAGTTATAACTATTATAGGATGTCATAATTATGTTATGGCATTATCCTTTATTTTTAGATCAGGTATACATATTGACCTTCTCTTATTATATAGTATGAGATGTTGGTTTTTTCTAAGTTTCTGCCATTCAATTTAAGGAGTGACTTTCTAACATATATTAGTGTCTAATATACTAGTGAATATTTAACAACTGGATCTCATGTAGGAAAAAAAGTACTTTTGTATTTTTGTATTTAATTTGCATTATTAGCATTTTCTCCATTCCTTTCTCCAGCACAGACAATTAAAAAAAATAATAAATTGAACTCTTTTTATATCATTTGCAGTTTTCCAGAGTGTAAATATTTACATTGAAAACTTAAATTTACTTATCCAGTGCCATATCAATTAAGTGACCAAAAATTATTTTGTAGAGTTTGAAAAAATAATGAAAAAAAAATCTGGAAGAACAATTAATTAGGGAATTAATTTAAAAAATTGAAAGAAGAAATCTTAGTCATACCAGATCTCAAACTATACTAAAAAGCAGTAATCATCAAAACATTCTGATACTGACTAAGAAATAGAATGGTGGATCAATGGAATAGATTAGTTACACAATATACAGTTGTAAATGACTGTAGGGATTACTGTTTGATAAACTCAAAGATCCCGGATTCTGGGATTTGAACTCCCTCTTTAACAATAACCACAAAATATGTTGCAAAAACTAGAAGGCACTATGGCGGAAACTAAGTATACCATAATATCTCATACCCTTCAACAAGATAATATCAAATTATTTAGATAAAAAGTGTGATAAGATAAGCAAATTAGAGGATCGTGGAATAGTTTGCCTGTCAGATCTATGAATAAGGGAAGAATTTTTGACTAAACAAAAGAACATTATGATATCTAAAATGAATAGTTTTGGTTCTTTAAATTTAAAAAAAATACAAAAAGTAAAACCACAAAACCAATATTAGAAGAGAAACAACAAAATTTAAAGAGCTTTCAGAGCAAATTTCTCTAATAAAGGCCTCATTTCTAAAATATATAGAGAACTGAGTCAAATTTATAAGACTAGAGGTCATTTCCTAATGGACAAATCCTCATGGGATATGAACAGGCAGGTTTTGGATGAAGAAATCAAAGCTATCTATATACCCAAAAAAATGTTCTAAATCACTACTGATTAGAGAAATACAAATTAAAATAACTCTGAGGTACCATCTCACACAATAAGTTTGGGTAATATGACAAAGGAAAATAATAAATGTTATAGGGGATGTTGCAAAATTTGAATATTAATGTATTGTTTGTGAAGTTGTGAACTGATCCAACCATTCTAGAGGAAAATTTGGAACTACACTTATGGGATATAAAACTGTATATACCCTTTCATCCTGGAACACCACTACTAGGTCCCAAAGAGATAAAAAAAAGGGGAAATGGCTTATTTGTGCAAAAAAAGTTATAGCAGCTTTTTTTGTGGTGGCAAAGAATTAGAAATTTGGGAGAGCCCATAAATTGGGAAGTGACTAAACAAACTATGCTTTATAATTCTAATGGAATCCTTTTGCTTTATAAGAAATGATAAGGAGAATAATTTCAGAAACACCTGGAAATACTTACATGATCTGATGTATAGTGAAATAAGCAGAACAAGGATAACATTGTACACATAACAGTAATAGTATATGATGAACAGCTGTGAGAAAAAACAAAACCTTAGCTATTCTCAGTAATACAATGATCTAAGACAATTCTGAAGGACTTATGAAGGAGAATGTTAGCCTCCTCCAGAGAAAGAAATGATAGAGTGTGAATACATATTGAAGGACTCTGTTTTTTACTTTATTTATTTATTTATTTTTAACTTTGAGTTTTATATGAGTATTCTCCCAAGATAATGACTGATATGGAAATATCTTTTTCATGATTATACCTGTATTATCTAGATCAAATTGCTTATGGTCTTGGGGGGAGAAAGGAAAGAAAGTAAAAAATTTGGGTCCTATAATTACATGCAATGTATGTTGAAAATTGTCATATCATTTAATTGGGAAAATAAAATATTTTAAATTAATAGATAATTCTCATAAGCTGGTATGAACTGCTCTTCAGCACAATGCTTGGAATAGGGGAAAATTTCCTAATTTTTAATACATTTTTGTTCTGAATTTAACAAATGCTAACAAATAAATTCCTTTGTATCCTTAGAGAGGGAAAGAAAAAGAGGATTGTACATGAAACTGAATATTGGATATGCATGTGTTATACTGTACCTCTAGTCCATCACATAATGGTCAAGAGATAGATACCATTCTTAATTACTGTAAGAAAATTATTAAGCGGAGTTTAGAATAACCTAGAAAGCCATATCTGAAGTGGAGTAAAATAAGTAGGACCAGAACATTGTATGCATTGAGAGGAATACTGTCCTATGAACCATTGCTATGCTGAACAATAAACACAAGGATCCAAAACAATCCCAAAGGACTCATGATAAAAATACATACCTTTATGAAGATCCTGCAAAGAAGTCTGATAACAGTCAGTAAACAGGTAGGAGGAGAACCATGTGATTGTAGTATGCTCAAAACCAAAAAGAGAAGAGAATGTATCAAGTAGAAGACAGTGATCAACAGTATCAAAAGCTGCAAGAAAGATGAGGTCTGAAAATAAGTCATTAGATTTTCATCAGTAATGCTAATAAATTCACTGTTCACTTAAGAGTTTATTTTTCTTCCTAGGATTATGTTTAGTATTGCAGAGAAAGTGATCTTTTAGCCTTTCACAATTTAAAATTCCAAATTTTTCTCTTCTTTATAATAGTAGTTGCAAGGTGATTTGTCATTCTGTCTCAGGTATTTTGGTACTCAAACTTTTTCTTAATTACTACTTTTAGTATGCCATTTCTGAACTGGATTATCTAGGTCTGTCCTATAAACTTTGTGGGAATTTTCATTTGGGCATTTCTTTTAGAAAGTGACTTGTGGTTGATTCCTAGATGATACTTTGCTTGTAATAAATGTGAAAATTATAATCAATAATTTGCTGAAATAGTGTATCAAGGGTTTGTTGTGGAGATTTTGGGTCATGGTTTTCAGAGAATATGATAATTTTAATTATTATTATTATTCCTGTTAACTCCTTAGGAGCATAGGGCCGCAACCATCTCACGCCAGCGGACTTTGTTCTGGGCAACTTCCCCCAGCTGGGCCCATTTTCGGCAGATCTGTTTTGGTCTTCCAACTTTCCTCCTCCCTGAAGGGTTCCAGCTCAATGCTTGTCTGGCTACGTTGTCTTCCAGTTTTCGTAGCGTATGTCCTATCCATCTCCACTTACGTTTCTTTATGTCCTGACTAATGGGATACTGGATTGTTCTTTCCCAGAGTCTGGCATTGGAGATCTTTTCAGGCCATCTGATGTTCAAGATGTGACGTAGACATCTGTTAACAAAGACCTGGAGTTTGTTGGTGTTAGAGCTCATCACTCTCCAGCTTTCTGATCCATATAGGAGGACGGCCTTTACGTTGGTATTGAAGATTCGGAGCTTAGTGACGAGGGACAGTGCTTTGGAGATCCAGACAGACCGCAGGGTGTTAAATGCCTGTCTGGCTTTGTTGATTCAGTTTCTGAGGTCCTCATCTGCCCCGCCGTCCTTACTGACGATGCTACCCAAATAGGTGAAGTGGTCCGTCTCCTTGATGTTTTCTCCCTGTAGTTGGATTGGCAGGTCCTGTCTGCTGTTGACTGTGATCACCTGGTCTTCTTCTTGTTGATCTTCAGACCTGTCTTCTCCGCTTCTTCAGAGAGTCGTGCAAGTTTGGCTTGCGCATCCTGCTGCTTGTGAGGATGATTTTAATATTCTACCAAATTTTAGCTTTATTTACTTTTCACCCAGCTTTTGCTGCTGACTTAGAAGTTGGATAGGCTCTAAGTGAAGATCAAGGAAGAAAAGAGCCTGTCTGGGTTCCTATGTCCAGGTGAGCTATATTGACCCAGTACAATTATTGATAATAATACATTACTATTTTAACTATAAGACTAATTTTATGTGTTAAATTTCTAAGAAAATACCGTGAACGATTTATTTATTTTAGAGAATTAATGACTTCTAATTCGATGATATACGAATTATATCTTTTGAAGGCCAATTTGCTTCATAATTCACGGTATAAAAGGTTACTATTTTTATAATCCAATTAATAATTCACCTGTAATATATGCTTACCATCTGCATTAAGTACTTTTATCTACTTTCAGTTATTTTCTGAAGTTAATTAAGTTTTGAGGTACTTTTAAGAATCAAGTCAAACTACTCCAGGAATTCTAGTCTGGTAACAGATTTGAAGAGTGCTGCAAAGTCAATATTAGATAGTAATTTGGAAATCAGGTTTTCCTACTATTCTTACTCCCACTGATCATACAAAAATTAGTTTAAGATTAGCTCTGCTTAAACCTTAGAGACCAGGATTTTTTTACCCCAGGACAGAATTACTCTCAGAGCCTCAGTAAGTAGAATGAAGTCTTTGAGTGACAGGATAAGAATTTTGAACTTTGTAGATAATGAAGTTATACCATAGGAGTGCATATACATGAATTATAATACATATATACTTGGTAATCTTTTTTTTTCTTGTAGCAGCAGCATGAAAAGTAGAGGGGATTGGGGAGAAATTTAAGGCAGAAACTATGGTAAGCAGTTGACCCAGTTATCCAGAAAATTGATTTCACCCATGGATCACTCCTAGAAAAGCACAATTTTGTTTATTATTCCATGGAACTCTGAAAAAAAGAACCCAGAACTTATTCATCTGACTAAGCTATTTAACACCTTACCCCTCATCAAAGTATACTAGTATCTCATTACTATGGATTAAGGAAGTCAAAGAAGGGTCAAGATATTCACTGGATCTGAATATTTTGTAAGTAATAATTAAACAATGAGCATTTATTAAATGCTTACTTTGTGGTAGACACTGTACCAAGCACTGAAGATACAAAGAAAAAGAAAAAAATATTCCTTGCTCTGAAGTACTTTGCATTTGAAAAGGAAGAAACAACATAGTACTCATCTAGAAAACTGGACTTGGGAATCAAGAAAAGTTGAATTTAAAATCCGTTTCTGGAACATACTGGTTGTGTGACCTTGGGCAAGTTACTTAACTTCATTAATGCTCCCAAACAACTCTCTAAGACAATAAGAGTCTACTATTGTGCCATAAGAAGTGACAAAGAAGATGGTCATAAAAAAAAATCCGGAAAGACATATGAAGTAATATAAGCCAAAGATCTCCCATCTCTATGCCTGGCTCTCTATCCACAGAGCCACCTACCTTCCCCATTCACTTCCTTTTGCCATAACACATATATGTCTTTCCAAGTTGTTCTAAATTCATCCTGTTCCTCATTCTTTTTTATTTCTTTTTTTTATTATATACATAACTACTACCAACAACCAAAGCATTTAACTAAATAAGTGAATAAAAAATTAAATGCAAACCCACAAACTCTACATTGCTTACTATTTGTTTAAAATATTTAAATTATATGTGTGCTAATATAAACATCTGCTTTTGAGCTCATTTTGGATTTGTTTTCCTTGGATATTTTTTCTCTTGATTTTGTGGTTATATGTATTATTCTCATTTCTTTTCCTATCTTTATATATTTCCCTTATTTTCCAATATTTGCCATTTCTAATAATATAATACAATCCATTATATTCAAATATTACACACTATTTGGCCATTTGTACCATACAATACTTCTATGAATATTTTCATGCACACAGCTTTTAATCTCTCACTAATGCCTATAGGGCCTGATCCTAGGAATGGGTTCTCTAGGTAAATGAACATGAACAGTTTTTTAACTCTTAATGTGTATTTCCAGATTGTTTTCTAAAAAACAGTTCATGGCATTCTAGCAGTATAATATTGGGCCTGTTTTTTCCATGTTCCTTTCAGCATTTAATTTAATCACTTTAGCCTGTCTGGTTCTCAGTTACCACATATTATCAGGATCATATTTTCCTTAGGAAGCAGACATAATCTATTGCCAGGACCATACTCTTTACAAGACAAGTCTTTACAGCTTGCTTATACCCAGTGGAACTTTTGTTCTAATGCCATAAACTCTCAGAAATGTAGGAATACCTCCAGTGCTAAATAAGACTTTGATATAATATTTATGCTCTCTAACCCATTGTTGTCCTGTCAGAAACTATGTTTTGATTATGTGTATACTCTGACTTAGATCTGCTTCTAACTTCATGCAGATATGTAGGGATTCTCCAGATATCTATCATATTTAAATTATTTAAGGTACTATTAATTTCTTTTTTTCTTCTTATTTTTTGTTAGATTTGTCTAGCTCTAAGAGGGGAAAATTAAAGCCCCCTGATATTAATTTTTGTTATCTATTTCCATCTGTATCTCAGTTAATTCTTCCTTTAAAAATATGGGTGCAAGGGAAAGACCCATGGCAGTAGAAACACAGAAGAAAAATATTTCCTTGATCACATGGTTCGATGGGATATGATTGGGAATATAGACTCTAAATGATCACTCTGGTGCAAATATTAATAATGTGGAAATAGGTCTTGATCAATGATACATGTAAAACCCAGTTGAATTGCTCATTGGCTAATGGAGGGAGATGGGAGAAGGGGAGGGAAAGAATATGAATCATGTAACCATGGAAAAATATTCTAAATTAATTTAATAAATAAATAAAAATATAAAACATCTGGATGCAATAGCACTTGGTACATGCAGATCCAATACTAATAATGCTTCATTATTCCTATTACATCACCAATATAATATAGTTACCTTGTTCATCCCTTCTAGTTATGTCCATTTTAGACTTAACTCTGTCAGAGATCATAACTGCTACCTCTGCTTTCTCTGGAAAAGGTGAGGCATAATATATCCTGCTCCAGAACCTCACCTTAACTCTATCTCTCATTTTCAGTGGGTTTTTTAAAAATAATACATTGCCAGGCTCTGATTTTGGAACCTTTCTGATATCTATTTTCTTCCCATGGGTGAGTTCATCCCATGACTCTTAGTGTCATAGTTACTAGTTTCCATTTCCATCTATTCTGTTCTTCCTCACTTTTGGTTCCCCTCTTCTTTTCTTTCTACACAATCCCTCCTCAGATTCCAATTTCCTTTGACTAATACCTCTCCAATTCACATTCTTTCCCAAACAACCTCCCTTATCCTCCATCTTTGACCTACCAGTTACTTGGGTGCATTGTTTAGTCATATGATCTTTCATTTTCTCATTTAACAAATACTTACAAAGTGCCTACTGTTTTCATTTTCCTGTGCCAAGTACTGAGGGATATAAAGGTTTAGCTAGATCACAATTCCCACTCTTGTGGCATATAGAAGGATAAGACACAGAAGTGATTATGACTATAGGTAATATAGACTACACAGTTCAACAGTGGAATATTAGCTAGGTGTTGTATGAAGAACAGCAGTAGTCAACAAAAGAGTATTATCCACTTTCCTAGTCTGGTGAGTCAATCATAAGAAAATAGGCAATCTGTCATGTAGAAGCTTAAAAGGGATATAGTGTTATCACAGGAATTCTAGGTTTTTATTAAAGTATAAAATGGAAATAAGGTTTTCTGAAAATTTTGAGTATGTAGGGGAATTTTAGCAGAATAGAGAACACCAAATCTTTAACAGCAAAAGAAATGCAATGCTTTCAGAAAATAATTTTTCTTAGTTTCTACCTCATACACATCAGATTAAAATAACAGTCATTAGAGAGATTGGTAAATCTCTAAAGCATTTTTGTGGGAGCTGTAAATTGGTTCAACTCCTAGGGAGTCAATCTGTAGCTATCTTTAAAAAAATTACTCTACTGCATACTTTCTTTGACCTAGAGAAACTACTGTTAGACAAATGTATCAATGACTAAGTTTAAAAGAACATGATTCCTATGTACAATACTATTTATAATAGTACTTTTATAATGGCATACAAGAAAAATGTGTGTCCATCTATAGAGGAATAATTTAATAAAATGTTCATGAATAAAATGGAGTACAATTGTGTATCAAGTAATGATAAACATGAGGAATTTAAAGAACATGGGAAAACTTGTATTAATTGACACAAAACAAAATGCTTAGAACCAGAGAACAATTTATTCAGTCACAAAAATGGCAATATGAGGATAAACAGCTCTGAACACCTTCAGATCCCTGAACAAGGTAGTGAACAATAGTTTCATCAGAATCTTGATAATAGAACATAGATAGCAAAATGTCAGAAATGATCATTAAAATTGTATAAGTGTAATCTGAAAAATGTAATAATATTTGTGATGAAACATTTCTGAGGAGACAGAGATACAGAAATATGGAGACATAAATACAAAAACAAAGGTAGAATCAGAGATAATGAGCTAAGGATACAGAAATATATGTACATATCTATTTTCACAGAGAGAAAAATGTTGATTTATTTTTTGTGGATTATACAAAAGTATTTCAAGGGAGAGTTTCTACTTGAGGTGAAGATGAAGGTAGTTGAATAGTGGGTCAGTACAGTGTGTCCTTGAAAAACAATCAGGAATTTTTTGCTAGTTAGGAGAAGAAAAAACCAGTGACACATCAGAACAGATATAAATATTACTAGTTTATCAAATTTATATTCACATCCAAATTTAAATAAATGTGTATGTATATATTTATGTTTTTGTAATAAAAAATAAACCCATTTAACCATTATATATTATATATATGACAAACCTGTTTAATGGAAGTTCATAGTTTCTTACATAAGTAATCTTTTCTCTTATTTATCCTCTAAATTGAAATGTTTGTGTTTGTTAATGATTGTTATGTTCATAATAAAAAAGAAAATAGAAGGCACAAGGAACTGGGCAAGAACCTTGTTCAACGAGATTGGAAGAGGCTTAGAGAGGACTAGAATTTATTCAAATAGGAATGAACATTCAGAAAGAAATATAGTAGATAAAATTTTGTCACAAAAAAACTCAGAAACACACACAAAAAAGAGCAGTCTTGCTTAATGAAACATTTTTCTTTCATATATATACATATGTATATAGACATATATGTCCACATATATGTACCCACATTTATAAATATATATATATATAGGATCCACACAGGTGGATCCTTACTTAGGCTTAGCAAATACCTTTTTTTTTCTTTTGTAATAATGAGATTTATTTTAATGAACTTTGATATCCATTTCCATTGACTGTTTTTTCATGTATCATCTGAGGTCATTTTCATGCATAAGTCTCCCTCTCTCTTGCTGTTCCTGATACTATCAGATTTCAGCTTGAACCATGAGTACTCCTTCTTTCTTATTTAATTTCCAAGAAAGCTCTTGTATCCACAGATTATTTCAGGAGTGTAGTTTGGAAGGTTTCTTGTTCTGAGATTCTATGTTTTCTTTAAGTCCTAAATATCTTTCCATCTTTCATTCAACAAACGGTCAGGAGAAGTAAAACACAATAATAACAATGTAATCCCCTTTATTTCAGATATGCTGCTCCAAATTTCTAATTTTATTATGTATATATGGCCAATGACAAGCCTATCAAATTCTGAAGCTTTTTTAACTATGTGATCATTTATTCAAAGAGTATATAATTTTGCTTGAAAAATGCACCTAAAATGAAGGGATAGAGTCATTTTTTTGCCATTTTTTCTCATTATTATGCTTGACTTTGTGAAGAAAAATGAATTTAAGATTCTCACTTTTTAAGGACTGACTCTGCTTTTTTTAAATACTTTTTTAAACTCATAGCCATAAAGGAAGATCTTTACCAGGGACATAATAACTAGTTTTTATTGCTGTTCAACTGACTATATTTGAAAAACATTTAATTTTTTGCATTCAGAAAAAAATTAAATGAAAGTAATAAAAATATCTGGGGAAACAAGAGATACAAAGTTAGAAATAATAAAGGAATATAAATTTAGGAGATAAATAAAGGTGTACAAAATAGAATTATTGATCCTCAGCAACTGAGTTGGGATATAAAAAAGTTGAATATTAATGGATATTTGAATATAGCAAGTTTAACACGTGTTTTCCAAGATTTGACCTAAGAGCAGCAAAGACTTCTTTTAGAAAGAAAATTATAATTGTGCCTCAGAGTATCAAAATCCAGCCTATTTATGATTCTTTATAATCATGTTAAACTTTCTAAAAGTAAAAGCCTTGATTACAAACTCTGTTGAGAATTCTAACTAAAAAGTATACTGAGCTTGATGAAATTTCTGATTTTAAATGTAAAGACAGATTTGGTTGTGGAATGACACTTTCATAAACAAAATAGGAAAAAAATTATGATTCTATTAAAGGACATATAATACAAAACTTCCAGAAATTTCAACAGAATTGCTAGATTCATCTTTTGGTAAATTCTGCAGACATATCCACATTAATTATTGGTATTCTCAGCCCTTTGGCTGCCCACATAATATCCCTTCAGGGTCTTTGTTGATCCTCTATTATTGCTAATTAACTCCTGACAAAAATTACTAACAGAAACATATTAGAATATTAAGACAATGAAAGGCAACTGACTATTTTTGATTATAATAATCTATTTCCTGTTGGCCATGATAACAATGTTGAAAATATGGCCCCCAATGAAGATGATTAGGAGAGTCTACTGTTTTTTTTTTAAATAAGCATTTTCTGGTTTTATGTGCTTGATTTTTGACACTGATATGTCTTATTTTTAGATGGTATTTGTCTTTTGTTTTTTGTTTTTGTTCTCCTTTTTCCATGGCCCACTGCATCTTGTTTCATTTGTGGCATTCAGCATTTGTTTTCCTTAGTACACACTGTTTCTTCATGTTTTAGACTATTTTAATTTTAAAAGTCTTTCTAGGAATTTGATGTGTGCAAAATTATTACCATCCTATAGGAAAGAGTAGCCATATATCATGAGGGTATCATCACAAGAGTAAACTTTAAATAATATGAAGTAGTGTGAGTACTACTCCTTGCTGCAAATACTGACTCTGAAGACCAAGAAGGGAGATTAATATCTTCCTTTGCTCTTAAATTCTCAGTATAGACCTCATAGTGTCAGGGAATAGGAAACAGAAGATGAGAGTAGAAAAATTATGATCTGTCTATAGCATTTACTTTTGATATCAATACTTAGTTTTATGTAAATCCTATTTCCAAGGACAATTTCCAATGTATTTTATATGGAAATAAGCCTTCTCAATATTCCTATGTCTTGAGTGAATGCAGAAGAAAGGAAGAAAGGATTGGGAAAAATCTGATCTAATGCTTAAAAAATAAAATACTTTTTATTCTATTTTATTATTTACTCTCACTTGGAGGAGAAAGTAAAAGCTTAAAATGCAAGTGCCCCATTATCAAATTGCATTAACTCTTTTAAATCCTATAATATCATTTTCTATATGTGGATAGGATATTTAAATTCTCCATTATTATAAAATGTAATGGGTTGCTGCATGGCCTGTTTTATTCAAATATCAGTTTGATCACAAAATGACTTTGGTATCTCAGGAAAAGGATTTCAGTTCTTTGGCTTCTATTTCTATACTTCTGAAATGAAGAACTTTGTCCTGATCATTTCTAAGATACTTTTCAATTCTAATTTATTATTCCACAGAATATTTTTCCAGCATCAATGATGGTTATACAATGACCTAACCTCATTGTACCTAGCTCCTTATTTTGATGGTTTAGCAAAACAACTAAGGTGAGAGGTTCAGATTATGGCTTTGGGGGTTCCATTAGCAAAATAGGTTAATCAAACTACTTACTCACAGGCTCTAAGACAAAGGTAGAATTGTTTTTCAATACCCATACTTTACCTGGCTTTTGTCATTTGGTCAAAGGAAAGTAGATATACCTTCACTGAAGCAATTATTTGAGGAATTTTGGTGAACTCTTCAATTCAAAATTTAGAAGATAAATTTCAAATCTCTCCTTTAATTACATTTTTGCAACCAGGTGTCTAATGGAAGAGCATAATGAAATCTGTGTAATATATTCTGTGTCTAAATTCTAAAGTTATTGAATATATATCCAAGTTCTTTTTTTGTACAATATGTCCTTTTTCCCATATCTTCATCTTATTTTTCCCCTGTTTATCCTTCTCTTTCTTTCATTTTAACTTTTCCCTGTACACAAATGTTTTTGCTCATATTTACTTGCTTTTCTGAATTTCCCCTCCCTTTTGTCTGTCCCTGCTTTTTTGTTCCCTTTCCCTTTCTTACTTTACTGTTGGGTAAGATAGATTTCTATACAAATTGAGTATGAATGTTATTCCTATTTTATGTCAGTTCTGATGAGAATAAGGTACAGCAAGCATTGCCCAGTACTCCTTTATCCTCTTCCACTGTATTGTCTCCATTATATCTCCTCATGTGGGATAATTTATCACCAACTTTCCTTTTTTCTTTTCATAGTGAATTATTCTTTCTTGCTCTTTGACTTTTAAAATGTGTCATTCAAAATAATAAACATTCAATTTACTCCTTGTTTTCTGTCTATAATTGCTCCAAATCATGCCCTAATAGTAATAAAGTTCTTAAGTATCTTCAGTACTTTAAGCATTCTAAGTACTTTAGGTATTTTAGGTACTTAAAGTATCAGAGCTATCTTAAGCATCTTAATTATCACCTTCTAACTAGTAATGTAATCAGTTTAACCCCATTATTTCCTCTAATTACCTTAAGTGGCAAGAGATCCAGGGGAGCAGTGATGGGCACAAGTGCATTTATCTTTCCTATTAATTGCTATTAAAATTTAAAAAAATAATTTCTAGGGGGCTAAGTAATATTTTTTCTGGAAAGGGGGCAGTAGGCCAAAAAAGTTTGTGATCCACTGTCTTAAATTATCTTAAATATATCTTGCATCATAAACATCTTAAATATTTTAGTCATCACTACCTGTGCAAGGAATCTAATCATTTTAACTACATTGCTTCCCTTGACTGCTTAAAAATACTAAGTACTTTAGCTATCTCTTGAGTTATTAAAGTCTTGAGAATCATAGTTACCACTTTCCCATGCAGGAATGTGATTAGTTTAACTGTACCAAATTCCTTTGACATTTTTTTCCTGCTTACCTTTCTATGCTTTTTTTGAATATCAGATTTGATCACTTAATTTTCTTTTTAGTTTTGGTCATTTCATCAGGAATGCCTGGGGTTTCTCTATTTAATTAAATGTTCATTTCTTACCCTGGAGTATTATTCTCAGTTTCACTGGGGACATCATTTTTGGTAGTACACTTAGATCTTTTGCCATATGGAATATCATATTTCATGCCTTCTGATCTTTTAATGTAGAAGCTGCTAGGTCCTGTGTAATCCTAATTGTGATTTCACTATATTTGATTTTTTTTTCCTGCTTGTAGTATTTTCTCCATGACTTGAGATTTCTAATATCTGGCTATAATAGTTCTAGGTTTTTTAAATTGGAGATTTCTTTCAGGAGGCAATTAATGCATTCCTTGATTTTCTATTTTCTCCTTTGTTCAAGAATATCAGGACTGTCTTCTTTGATTTTTTTTTTCAATATGATGTTCAGGTTCTTTTTTTTGGTGATTGTTTTCATGCAATTCAATGGTTCTTAGATTATTTCTGCTGGATCTCTTTTAGGTTGTTTTTGTTGTTGTTGTTGTTGTTGTTTTTCAGGGAAAGATTTCAAATTTCCTTCTTTTTTCCCTTTTTTTAAATGTTTCCTGCTAACTCAAGAAGTTGTTAGCTTCCATTTGACCAATTTTAATTTTTAGTGAATTTTGTGATTCTGTATTTCCTTTCTGAGGGATTTATTTTCCTGTCTGAGCTGTTGTATTTCCTTTCTGAGGGAACAGTTTTCCTCAGTTTTTATTTTCAGCTGTTGATTTTTTCTATCATTTTATTTTCTAATTTTTCTTCTAAGTTTCTTATTATTTGTTTTCCTATCCTTGTTGGCACACTTCCAAAAGTTCATTTTGTGCTTGTCATCCTTTCACATTATTTTTTGAGGTTTCACACATTTTTATTTTTTGTATTGCTATCCTCTTCTGAACTTGTATTTTGGTTATCTCATGTTTAAATATTTTTCTAGTGCATTGATTTTTCTCTGTCTTTTGTTAGTTTTGAGATTATTTTTTTCCTTGATTTTGCTGAGGCTTATGTCTATTCCTGAGATGGAAGGAGTACTGTCTCTCCCTTATATTGTGCCTAAAATCTGCTAAGGTATCTTGGTCTTAGATTGATCATTCTGTAGAAGTGGCTTTTTTAATGTACTCTGTGGAGGTTTGTAGCTGCTCAGTTCAACTGATTGGAGTTGGATAATACCCAATTCTGCTGAGACTGGACCTTATTGGGCTCATTTCCTCATGGTGCTGCTTGTGCTAGGTTGTACCTGGACAGTTCTAGCGGGATTATGCAGGACTATTTTCTCCTACTGCTGCTTATTTTGTGCTGCATTGGTTTATACTCTTTCCCTGCTGAGGCTAGATTGAGTGTGTTCTTCTTTTCTTCTTTATATTTGTGGTATATTGTCTTCAAGTTCTGCTGAGGCTTGTTTAGTGCTCCCTCCTTGTACCCTAGTGAGATAATTCCTCCTTGCTCTCTCTTCTTTTTGCTTTGAACCAGAGTACTTCTGTTGGTTCTGCTGCTCCAGAATTTGTTGCAAGTTGTTTTTCTTACTTTGCCATCTTGGCTTGTTCTTCCACTGCTGTTGCCCCTGTGGTAGCTGTTGCTGAGGTGGCTGCCATTCTGTAATTTGATTTAAAAAATATTTTTGTATGATAATACAATAATTACCAATAGAATAAAGGAAATTATTTTGCATCTAGAGTCAGAGGCTTTGAGTTTAAATAACACTTGGGTATGACATTGGGCAATTCTAACCTTTCTGGCCTCACTTCTTCATCTGTAAAATATCCTAGGAATAAACTAGGAATAAACTAGGTAACCTCTAATATCTCTTCTACATCTTTATCTATGAGCTTTTAGACAACTTGGATTGCTTAACTGTACATTATTTTTTGGTCATAAGTTGTATAATGCTGAATTTAAAATGAAGGTGAATTTTCATTTTTCATAGATACCATTAATCTGTGAACAATGTATTGTGAGGAGAAATGGTATGTAAAGGCTATATAGTGTGAGACTTGGAGTCATGAAGCTTACCTCTGATACTTATTATCTATATGACTGAGCAAGTTGCTTAACCTTTCTGAGTATGATCTGCTAAGATATAAAAGGGTCATGCACTGAATTAAGGGAAATATTTCCCATATCAATGAAATAAAATTTATTCATATAATACTTGCAATGAACTATAATCTACACACTGTGTTTAAGAGGTGACCCTTGTGGTTTTACATCATACAGTTGGCAGAACTTGTATTCCCTTCTGTAAAATAAAAACTTTGAGTACATACCAAATACATCAATCTTTTAGGTTAGGTAGGTTCTATTCATCTTTGTATTTTCTACAACTCTTTGCATTATGTCTTATGGCTATTATTGTAAGCACTTCTTGATTTCTATAATCATTTAGTCTATTATACATATATGTACATATACACATATAAAATATTATAAAATATAATGTAAAAGAATGTTATGCCATAATATATTACATTGTTATATTACATTGTATTAAATGTAATATAATATTATATTGTTATATCATATTTTGTATCACATCACACCATATTATATAATTATATTATGTCATAGATTATACAACATATTACACTATATTATATAATGTTCTATCATATTATTATTTTATCAATCATACATGTACCAGTGTAGATTTGGGGTAAATCAGGATAACTAAGCACTCATCTTGGAAGGGGACTGGAAGCCGACCCCATGGAACTCTGAGAGAATTCCATTTGGGAGGGGCCAGCAGCAGGAGGGGTTTGAAGGAGAATTCCGGTGGTCCTCAAATGTCACTTCTTTCCTGACTGGATGAGGAGCTGCGGGGTTGGTTCTTAGGTTGGGAGGTGTGGATGGTGGGGTGGATACTGAGTGGATTAGGTTCCTCTGTCCTTTTATGTGTGACTAGTGGGATATCATAAATACCAACAAAGAAGACATTGAACAGCAATTCTCCCATTTTGGCCGGAGAGTCCAAACTCCTGGGGGAGTGGGCTTGAAGGAAGCGGGATCGCTTCCCTGATCCTACCTGATTCCATTGATCCGGTTACTTCCCGTTTATATTAGCTTAGAAATATTTGATAGGAGACTGTAGGGGGGAAGAGAGAGAGAGAGCTACAGGGACCAAGCCACTGAAGAAGTCCAGGGCTGCTCTCTTGGGGAGAAGACTTAGCTGATAGTGAAGTTCATCCTTTCCCTCCTTCCTTGATTCCCCTATACTCTTTCCCCATACCCTGAATTTAATTTATCCTTTAATAAACCCTTGATAGTTTGATACTTAGAATCTGGAATAGTTACATAGAGGGGGGAGGTGACTGATCTTGGGGTTGAGGGGAAGACATTTACCTGACTCCATCTTTAGGGGTAAAGCTACTTGTACTTAGGAGTTGGGGGAAGCTTGTTTCAACAGGGCTGGCTTTGAGGGTGGGATCCCATCCATTAAAGTCACATCTGAACCTCAACACCTTCCTTCGACATCCCAGTTATAGTTTTTCCAGTTTGGGAAGTTCATTGAGTTTTATTCCCTCACAGGTCTTCCCTGGGGTGGGGGTGAGTGAATAGCTGATCTGGCCCATTGAAAGCTAACAAGGAGGGAGTCTAGATACCCACCCACCTACCATCAATACTCACTCCATACACATATCATGTTATATTATATAATATATTTTGTTCTATTCTTTGACATTCTATTATATTAATTTTGCCAATTCTTACACAATCACCATCTTTGGAAAAAGAAAGTTTGAGATTAAATCTTCCTTGTAATCCTTATTACCTATGTCACTTTGGACGAGCCAGTTATCTCTTTGGGCCTCCATTCCTCCTGTATAAAATGGGAAACTTGGACTAGATGATCTCTGAAATCCTATCTACCTCTCAACACGTAGTCTAAGGTCCTTGGCCATTGTCAAACTTGTGTAATGTATTAAAAATAAAATTGGAAAACTTACAAAATATCAAACTTCTGGAGGGCACAGAAATGATATTGTATCAACTCAGTATATAAAGGGAGAACTAAAAGTAATGTCACAAATAACATTAAGCACCTTTGGTTAAAATATCTTATTTTCTTATAAATTGTTTCTGTAAAATAATGTAAAACAAAAGGCTATTAATTACATATATTTATTTGCATATATTCAACATGAGAATGATTGATTACTAAGAGAATTGAGGTACTATTATATTAGTATAGAGTAACCAGAACAGTTAAATACACCAAATGCTCTAATATGAGTTAGCAAGAATAGTGAAGATGTCATAATTCCCTAGATGAGGCAGATGTTCAAAATAAATTGCTCTTTTTTTAAAAAGCCTAGAAATAGATAAATTGGTTCTACTTTGATATTAAAAATGTGCCAATTTCTTAGTTGTTCAGACAACTGATAATGCATTTGATTCATTATCTCTAATTTGCAGAATTAGTCATCTGTTCATAGAATAATGTGATTCATTTCTGTACTTAAAAAAAATAATCCACCTCCCTGATAGAGCTACTTTAACACAGTAACTCATATGAATAACATCAGAGCCTAATATAATGTGAGAAGTCATATCAATATATGGAACTAGAATTTCCAAAAAAGGAAACCCAAATAAGACATCAGAGATTAGATGTTATTGTTTGAAAAACATATCTTAACACCACCTCATCACATGTCAAAAGTACTTCACACCATGAAACACACTGGTATAATGAATCAAAATCAAACCAGTACTAGGTCAGATAATTGCCACAAAGGAAACTCTAAGCATATGCATATGTGGGATTGTAAAGACATATGGAAAATGTTTGCTTGGTAAAAATAAGTATTTCTTCTGGTTTAATATTGTAATTACATTTCACATTTTACATTCATGTTATTATTATATTACAAATGGGCCTGTTGAACATATTGTATGCTTTTGTTCAATGAATAAATGTGCCAAAATATTTTGGCTACCCAAGCATAGCATATTTTTCTGGAATTAACTTTTAAAATTTATAATATTTCTCCCCTATCTACATTTATCTACATTGAGCTACAGAAAATAGCTATGCTTAATGAATTGCAATTTTTAATTATATTGAATTATGGAAGATAGAAATGATAGAATTTTAATTTGAAGGAAACTTAATTATCTATTCCAATGTATTAATTTCTTAAAAAATGATGGAATCTAGAAAGTTTAAATGACTTATTTAAGGTGACATAGAAAAAGCCAGACTCTAAATCTGACTCCCATTCTACAAGTTTTCTTTCTATGGTGGAGCATTGGGTAGGGAGTTAATCTTGGAGTTAAGAGGATCTGAGTTCAAATCCTGTCTTAGTATTTACTAGCTATATGATTCTGAAGAATTTATATAACCATTGAACTCCCGCTTTAAATTGAGAATCATAATAGTACCATCTGTCCTACAATATAGTTCTATTCAAATTAGATGTTTATAAAGTACTTTGTAAATTAAAAAAAACTCTGCAAGCAATTTTGTAAATATCATTATAATAAAAGTAATGAATGTTGATGATAATAATGATTTATCAAAGATTTAGTCTGTAAATCTCACCGGCAAAAGGAAAAATAAAAAACACATTTTAGACCTATGTGTTGTTTTGATTAAATATTTTATTCATAAAACACATAAATTCATAGCATTTTGTAATTCTTTTACTAAAAGTGGTCTAATGACAACAAAACTGAAAGTAGCATATATAAACTGTTTTGTCCAAAATCATATAATTAACAATGGTTGAAGTCAGGACTAGAATCCATTCTCATAATGCTCAACCATTAATTTCTAGAAATGCAGAGGCAGTAATATGCCTTATATTTCCCTGAAAAGGGCAAAAAGTACACATTACCAGATAAATTGTGGAACTTATGCTTAATTACCCTCTGCAATATTCCAAAAATGGAAAGAAATTACTCCCTTAGAAATTTCCTATCTAAAAGTATTTACCTTGAATCTAAAGTGACCCAAGAGTCCATACAAAATCATATAATGAGGTTGATACCAGTTATTTATATAGAATGTTAAGCTTTTCAAGATGCTTTATAAATATTAATTCATTTCATACCTATAATGATTCAGGGAAATAGGTATTATTATTGACTTCCTATCACAGATGAAGAAATTAAGTCTGATAAAAATTAAATTGACTTGCCCAGGGTCATACAGTGAGTATTTGAGGCCAGATTTAAGCTCAGGTTTTTTTTTTTACTCCAAGATATGTACAGTATGGCACATAAAATTAACATGTATAAAAAGTTGTATAGAAGATATTTTCATGTGTGATTGAAATAATTTCTCATGTGTGACACATAAGAATAGAAAGAGAGATGGTTGGTGACAGTGAAATACAACAAACAAAAGATCACTCTAAGTCAGTTAATCAGCATGTATTAAGCACCCACTACTTGCAGATGATGTGCTAAGAACTGGAAATTTTAAAAAAATGCCAAAAAAACAATTTCCATTCTCAAGGAAATCGAAGTCTAAAGAGGGACTCAGAATGCAAACAACAAGGAAGATATAGACAAAAAAAATTTTTTTTTTTCAAATTAGCTTTAGAGGAAACATGTAAGAAGAAGGAAGACTAGGGAAGCCTTTTTTTTTTTTTTAATTTTAATGTTGAAACTTTGGCTGATACTTGAAGTAAGGCAGGGAAACCCGAAGGTGAAAATGGAAGTGTTCTAGGTATGAGGACAACCATTGAAAAGACCTGGAATCAGTCAACGGAGTATCAGATGCTAAGAACAGTGAGGAAACTAGTGTCATGGGATCTTAGAGTATTTTTAGGGGAATATCCAAATGCTTCCAAATATATAGATTATTAAAATACCTGAAAGATTTCTAGTTCATGGAGATAGAGTATTGACAGAAGGACCTGAACACAAATCACATAAAACAAGAAGCCATATCTGGATCCATGAAGAGAGTCTCAACACCAGTGGGATCCCAGATTTATCAAAATACTAAAGTTTCTTATCACACATAAAAATCCACTATGCTTCTCTACTATGAATTAATCAACTTTTTAACATTTTTTTTGGTGGGGGGAGAAGGAATGGTATCAGAACTACTCAGATATCAGAAATCATGTACTTTTTTTTTTAAAATTTGTTTTATACTATTTAGAATTTGTTTTAGAATCAATACTAAGTATCAATTCCAAGGCAGAAAATCAGTAAAGGTTAGGCAATTGGAGTTAAGTGACTAGTCTAGGGTCACTCAGCTAAGAATTGTCTGAGGCCAGATTTGAACCTAGGACTTCCTGTCTCCAGTCCTGGAGCAAGTCACCTAGCTGCCCCAGTATATATTTTAAAGATCACAAAAAGAAAATGTGTGCATCAGTGTGTGGTAGCAATTATATCTTAACACTTTCTCCTATATAAATAAATTAGGCTAGGTTTTCCTCAAGGTATTGAGAAATTTTGTGGGATTTGTTTGGCAGGAGACTAAGGGTTTAGTCTGTTGACATCACTTCTTCAATGCCTGAGTATAAAGAGCCCAGGCTTTTTGAGACTTGGCTTCTGGATCTTAATGGAAACCTCAAGCAAAAGATCACTCAGCTGAATCAGCTCCATTTTAGTCTTCAATGCCTATCTTTGTTCAATATCTTTCTCCTACAATGGATAAATATATCTTTTTTGGAATGACTTATGAATGTCTTATTAATTTCAACATAGAATCTTAACTATGAAAGGACTTGCCCCATTCAGCCCAGCCCAAATAAGAGTACATTCAACTTTATTTGTAATTTCCATTAGTCCAACTTAATTTTCCTCTTGCTCAAAAGTGAAAGCTTTGAGAAACTGCTGGGAATCAGAGCTACCTCTTTTCAAAAAGAATGTAAGAAATTCACAGTTGTCCCTCTAGACAATGCCATTGAGTTTTCAGAGAGCAAAGGTATATCTTGAACTAAAAAAATAAACAAAAACAAGATGCTACTAAAATATTAGGTTCATTTTTGTTTCCTAAATCCACATCCTAGTACATGCATCTAGGATCAGAATAAATATTTTTAGTAGAATTTTCTAAACCAGTTCTAAATCAGTTCATTGAATGGATCCCATTTCATTTAGTGAGGAAACATGAATTCTAGACATCTAGATTTGTTTTTATCTTGTGTAATAGTCATTATGGCAAGGCTAGACTGATTGCCTTCAAGGAATTCTGAGTCTCTAAAGACACTGCATCAAAGGCCAAGAAGAGAGGATTTATTTGTGAAATATTATGGATATTTTTTGATGCTGTTGAGGAGGATACTTGGGTAAAATACTTTGTTAATGTTTACAAAAGTATCTTTCATCTCCCCCTCAGAAGGAAAGACAGGAATGACTTCCCTTCACCAGGCCAGTACATAAGTTTCTTGGAAACTAAATATGTATATAAAAAGCTATTTATTTTTATTTAACAATAGGAATATAAGGATTAGTAACAAGGAAAGCCTTAACACTAAAGGGGAACTAACTTTTCACCCACCTTCTATGTTCACCTCATGGCAAACTCTTCTTGTCTTCCAGTGACTCTGAACCTGCCTAGCACTTACTAAAAAACCACAAAACCCTATCTGACTACAATCTACCTATAATCCTTATTAAATTTAACTTAATATTATTTAAGATGTCTCCAAGTAAAACCAAGTCAGGCAGCCCATTATGGCACTGACTGACCAAAGGGTAATCCTCAGTTGGCCCAGAATCCAGGCAAACAGCCTTTGATCTTTCTTCTCTCAAAACTGTTTTCCACCAAAGCAGATCTTCCAACTTTTCTCCACGTTGAATTCTCATGATAAGAGGGTATGAAAACCTCTTCAATTGGTTTAGAGTTCTCTCTCTCCTATATATACAGCAAAAAGCAAGCTCTGAGATGTCTGTTTTCACCAGAAGCCAGAGAGGAAAAGCTTGCATCTGAACAACTGTCAGAACTTTGCCTGTGTCTCTTCTTCCAAGTTCTGATCTCACCCACTGCATTCTGCCTTGACTGCACCTTCAGAGACTGCTTTTTCAAAGTTCTTATCTTACTAATACCTAATCAATATATTTCCTGATTTCCTCATTACAATTCCCCCCTTTGGAGCAATGTTGGGAATGCTTTGCCAAAAGTATTCCTGACATCTGCTCAACCTGAATATTCAATTTCCCAACTTATGCTATACTTATTTTATTCTATTCCAAAATTAATAAACCAAATTCCTTATTTTACATTTAGCTTATCCTATTCTTACTGTATTCCAACCTAAACTACAAAACTCAAGGGATGTTAGCAAGAGAAAAGATTATAATAAACAGAACAAAGCAAACAAAACATACTCAATATCTCTTGCAAACCTTCAAGAAGAAAACATTACAAATAAATATGCAAAATGCAAACTTTTGTAAAAATACAATAAAATCCAAAATGCAAAAACTGCAAACTTTTCCAAACACAATTACAAAGAAGAAACTTGTATTCTAATGCTAATACATAAAACCGCCATATCTATAAATAATAACCTTGTAACAATCCTGCAAACTTTGAAAAAAATAGTTACAGAGAACCAATGTAGTTTATGCTTTCATGAAAAAGTCTATCTAACTATGCAAAAACTTATACAAACTGCATCTTAAAATAATCTATTTGAACAATTCAAAACAAACTTTTTTCCTATGCTAAGCCTTATCCTATTCTAATACAGGAAACAAAAAAACTGTACATAAAACTGAAAACTGAATCTGCTATTCTAAAAAAATTTAACTCTTGCAACACTCTATTCACACACACACATATGTATACACAGAAATATACAGAAATGCAGGTCTATACGTATTTACTACTACATTTATAATATAATGAAAATTATTATTTTATTATTATATTATATGATTTATTATAATAGAGTTTGTTTGGAAAATCTATCTGAAAGAAGATGGAAGAGAAGTGGAGAGAAAAGCTAAGTGGCATAGTGGATAGAGCGCTAGGCCTGGAGTCAGGAAGTTTAAGGTTCATTTTGCTGATTTCAAAGCAGGTTTCAGATACTTACTGGCTGTGTGACTCTGGTCATGTCACTTAACCCTGTTCATTTCAATTTCCTCATGTGTAAAATGAACTGGGGAAGGAAATGTCAAACCATCTCTGCCAAGAAAATCCCAAGAGTTTGACTGGACTGAAAGAAATGAATAACAACTACATTTAGTAGCAATGAGTGGCAAATGAGTGACTTCCCAGAAGACTTGGAAATAGGGGTTTGTGTGTTCTGGAGCCAGTTCAAGCAAGCTGGGAAATTAATTGTTAAATTTACAGGGTGACATTTATGTATCAGAAACTGGTAGAGGCTACAAACCAGGCCTTGAGTTATTGTTTTGTTGAATCTCAGGGAACATGATGGAGAAAATGTTAATGAACATTTAAACTTAAAAACATGTCTCCTCCATTTTGCAGAGCCTAAAGTTAAATGTTCACCAATTCACTCCTGTTTAGATATCTTTTTTTCAGCTAGAGATTTACTTTTTAACTTATTAAGGGAATCCAGTGGCATAACTGAATTCTGGACTGATTTCTTGAATAATGATGAATATACTACACTCTCTGTCCTTTTTGTTTTATTATCTGGAGCAGTTAAGTGTCAGGTTAATTACTAGGGATTGCCTTTATATTTAAATACTCTGCCTACTAGTTATTTTTTTAAATGACTCAATAAAGTTAAGAGTATTTTATTATCATATGATAATAAAGTTTACCATAAGATTGAAGGAAGGACAAACTGAAGACACTTGATTGTGAAATATATTCAGTTGTCTGGGAGACCACTATTCTGGCTCAGCAGTCAATAGATTTCCTTACAATTTGAAACAACTTTTGAATTCTATTTGTAACCTATACTTTTTAAGATATAAAACCCCCCCAAGCCCCAAACCTTTGCAGAACAAGGAATCTACTAGAACTGATGTCTCCTCCCTGGGCTAATAATACTCTGAGGAGCCATTCATTATCTACAAACCGACTAGTTCTTTTGTTCCCCTCTCCCCTTTTTCCCACTAGAGAGAGTGAGTGCATTAGAGACCTGAAGAAATCACATCTTGAATCACCCATAGTAACTCATGCTTGGAGACACTTGGAGTGACAGGAGATGGGGAGCAAGTACAGTTAAAATACAACAACCTCAACAATGATAAAGAACTTTATATCAGTAAGAAGGAATATGTCCCAGGATTGAATAGAATGTACAGTCTTGTTTTATACCAGTAACTCTTCTCCTTTTATTGTATTTTATTGGTTGGGATGCATAAGATGTTCAGAGAATACTATCATTTCTAATAAGAAGGCTTGCTCAGCCCTTTTCAGGGCTGTTCATTCACTTTTGGTGTTCACCTTTCACCCAATTCTCACCTCTGGCTCCAAGAATTTGTAGTATGTGTAGTGGTCAAATCACAGAAAAAAACCTTCTTGGCAGACAGGTATAAGGATGATATTAGAAATTAAGTTTTGTTATATTAGTTTAGAGATAAGTAGTAGAGAAGCTGGCTTGAGAAAGAATTGGAGTTTGAAACAGATCTGAGACAGAGTATCAGTTTCAAATGTTGACAGTGAAATGGTTTTTGTGTGGCAGTTACTCTCTCTGGGTGAGACTGTTGCTCTGAGGGAGAGGCAATTACTCTCTTGGAGTCCCGGGAGCAAGTGACATCTTCTTTTCTCTCTCTCCTCACTGTCTGAGGTAAAAGGAAAGAAGGAAAAAACTTGAAGGAGCTAAGTGATTTCCTTTTCCAACTTGGGAAACACTAGTGACTGTCTATTGTTGTTTCATAAATTGTTTTATCTCTGAGAAGACCAAAGAAAGATTTGGTCTTTGATTTGGACTCTGAGTCTGGACTAAGGCTCAGAGTCCTGAGTTGGTTCTTGCTGAGGCTCAGCCAGCTGGCTTTTGTTATTTTTATAACTCGGAGGCAAAGTTAAGAATTATATACTTCTTATAAGGATAATAGTGTTAGTTATTGTAGAATAGGGAACATTTGGGTTAGTCAGATCAGGAAGGATCAGTGTAGCCTGTTGAAATGGGGTAATCTGTTCTTTGTGGAACCAGGGAATTTTATTTGGGTGGAATTAGAACGCCTTAGTTAGAAATCCTTTTTTATCCTTATATTCTCAATAAATGGTTTATTTTTGTATAACAAGAGTTTCCTTAGTATCCTTGCACCTGGCCCTGAAGAGAAGTTCACTTATGAACTTAATTTCACTTGTATGAACTGAAGATACTTTGTAAGCCCAGCAAACAGAATATCTAACCAGTTTATATCAATAATCAATTCATTGATATATTTTACAGTTTTATTATTATTTTTATACAGGCTAAACCAAGCTGAGAGTAACCAAAAAAATCCATGGGTGCATTAGGCAATGACTGCACCAAGGATGTGAAGACTGTAAAGATTGAAATTAATATTCAATGCCTCCAAAGTATGATATTTATAAGGATTTTTATTCAAAAAGCCATGGGGAAGAACCTAACTCACCCTTCACCATGGCTCCTTCTCTCCAAAAAGCCCCGACAACACGCCCACCATAACCATATCAAAAAACAGCCTGTGAAACCCACAACCAATAGGAAAAGGCTAAAGGCCTTATGGGTATGGTGAAAAGGAGTTTGGGTAATGTAGTTTTAACTCACAACCAATAGGAAAAGGCTTAAGGAATTATAGGTAATGTAGTTTTAAAGGGAGTACAAGGTATTTTCAACTTTACATTCCCCTCTGTGATCCTTTGGGAGACAAGTCTCCCCAATGGATCATGAAAACAATCAAATTAAAGTTTACAATAATTCAGAGATAAAAGGGAAATAAAAAGGAGAAAGAACAAAACCAATGTTTGATGCACTGACAATAAGCCATTTAGGGGGCAGTCCCCTTTTTTCTGGCATAAAGTGTCCATTCAAAATAAATACATTCAACCCCCCAAAGTTCAAATTCGCCATGTCTCGAAATTCACTCTGGATCTCTTGCAGCAGTGTGTGGTCTCTGCATGCATCTTCATGGTATCTTCTGGATTCTGGGAGGTAGTCTTCTGTTCTAAATTAGGGTCTAATTCAAGTCTAAATTTACAGAAGTAACATAGTCACCCAGAGGAGAACAACTTTACATTTCCCCCTGAGGAAAATACAGAGATACACATGGGAATCACACAGGAATACATGGTCAAGGCATAAGGTATATGAATCAATTCTCAAAACATCAAAAAGTCCAAAGAAAAAATAAAAAGAGAAAAAAAAAGAAAAAGAAAGGAGAAAAAAAAATAACCTCTGAGGAAAATACAGGATATTTTTTAAAAAATGTGTGAAAGGAAAAAATTCTAGGAATAAGAAAAAGGAAAAAAAAATTCACAAATCAAAGCAGGTTCCTGTAGCAATCCCTGTCCCATAAGCTTTGCAACAACAATCACTCACTAACCCAATTTAGCAGCCTGGACTACAGTAAGTTGTCACATCATAAAAGAAATGGAAAAAGGAGACTAGATCTCCAGACAAATGAGAAATAGCATTTTCCAGTGCAATACTTTTCTTCACTTCAGATATAATGGAGCCAGAACAATCGATGTTGAGTACTGGATATCAAGTGCGGTACAAGGAAGTCCTACGTCTTAACATATGCTAAGCGTCGCAACCTAAAGTCTCACACAGGATCAAGTCTTTACGTAGAATGTCATCAATCCCTGTAGTTCAGTCTCTTTCTTTTATGTGCTCATTTGCACTTTGCAGGTCAAAAACTCTGTGCTCTTTTGTGGTCCGATTTTCCTTGGATTAGATATAGTCATTGAGCAAAAGTCTCATAATAGTTAAATAACTAGTGGCAGGTTTCTATAGTTCAAAACTTTTTGAGTATAAATTCATATGCTAGGCAAACGGGCATCTTAGCTTATTCTTATTGCAAAAATCAAAACAGTCAAGAGTCTATTTAATGCTGGTGACGTGCTCCAAATGTAAAAAAATGAGGGAAAAGGAAAAAAAATCAAATACTGTATTGCACATGTAGGAAGAAAAGCCAACAACAGCAACAAAAAAAACAAAACTCCTTAAACTCAGCAGAACTCAATCAAAAGAACCTTAAATTGAACCAAGGGTGAACTTTTAATCCTCAGAACTGAATGAGTTTTGTTTCTGTTTTAAAGAGACTGTATCTTACTGTATTTTGCTAATTAGTTTTGTAAATTAATCTTGCTTATTTCGTTGATTTTCCTATTGCACTGAATCATTTTAAGTTAATGAAGTTTGTGGTTGCTAGATTAATTCTGTTTGTGATTTTATTGTAACTCCCAAAAAATGAGAAAAATCTATTAGAACTGGTAAGAGGTTTTGACCAGCTTGTTATCTGATACTCATTATATTTCCTAATTTATTTCAGGTTTCATTTTTGCTGTAATCAACAACAATGCTATGTTCTCGTACCATCTGAAAGTTACACATTTTAAAGTTATGAATCGCCTTAATTGTGTTAAACTTTAGAGAGTTTGGTGCCTGCCTTGAGATTTAAATTGTAATTTTATGAGAGGTCTTTTAAAAATTTACTTTAGACGCTTAGTACCCTTCTGTATAAATGATAAGGTTTTATGTATTTATTTTAAAGAATTGTTGTCTTAAAGGATAAGCTTTATATATTTTATTGTGAAGAATTGTTGTCTTATATATATTTTTTATATTAGTCTATGTTTTAGCCTCTTTTATCAGAAGGGTCTAGAATTCTTGAGGATAATTTAGACCAGAAGGTTTTTTTTTTAATATCAGGTTTTTATATGGAAGCAGTAACAGAATTTGTTGAGAAACCCTTAGCCAAGGTTTAAAAGTTGTAACTAGTATATGATTTTTTGAACACCATTGTTTATTGTTTTAAAATGTGTTATTAGAAATATGGTACTCTATTTGAATGTGCATTGTGAATCTGCTATTTTGTAAAACCCACTTTCTCTCACAGAAAATCTCATTTTTGGGTAACAAAACCCTTCTAGTTCTAAGCTATATATATATATTTGATTTTTAAAACATTTTTTTTAATTAGAGCAATTGATTTTTCCTTTTTCTCATCTTGTACTGGAAGTACATATATAATCATTATTTATCTTTTTTTTTATTTTACAGTGATATAAGCTTCATGTAAACACCTGAAGCCTTGAGATTATGGGATTGTGATTTAATGCCTCTCTGATACCAGGAGAAGTGCCGAGCCACATGGTCAGAGACTTGACTAAAAGATATGCATGAATTGCAGGAGTTCTATGCCAATACTTGAAGGGCTTGACAATTGGGGTTTGAGTCCTGGAGTCCCAGTCTTTTCTAAAACTTTAGAGGACATGGGTCCCCTCAACTTAAATTCCTAGTGAAGCACCTAAGATTGGCTATCATTTAATGGCTCATTCCCTGAGAAGGTGCAGGGAAAAATCGGATCAAAGAAAGGCATTTCCCTTATTCCTCTCTATATATAGAGTAAATGGCAATTTTTCTGTAGTCCTGGCCCTAAATGGGCTATAGCAAACTGCTTAAATTGCTTTCATTGGGCTTTGAATCAAAGGCCTGTTTATTTCCCCTACATTTTTTGCACATTTTACATTTCATTCAAAAGTTAATTTCTTCTCTTTTTTTTGAATTTTATTCTTTTTTTTTTATTTCTTTTGCCAATTGATTTCATACACCCTCGTGACTCACTTAGCCATGCATCCTTGGCTGACTTTTTCAGGGGAGTGTGTAAATAGAATTAGCTCGAGCCCATTAATAGTCAAAAATCTACCCATCCTAGGCATAGAAATGATGTAATCCTAACCTCCCTTAGTGGGGAGGGGAGACAAGTTACCTACACGTGACAATAAGTAACAAATCAAGAATAAGGGACTGCCCTTTGGGCAGTCCAAATCATTGTAGAAACTGCCATTTGTCCATTTGAATTAGAGGTGGACCACAGGAAGTGATGAAAGACACTATCTCTTTAAGTAAGTTAGTGAACTTCCTGTGGGAGCAGTTGCCATCTCAAACTGGGAGCAGAAGCATCTCCTGAGACCACAGAACGCTTACACTCTGTATTGTCACGTGGGTAAGTTAGGCTGACTTCCTTGGCCTAGCTGGGCCAATTCTAAACTCTGCCTATCTGGCTATTGGGCCTTGTGGCTTACAGCTTCATTTATTTAGCCCCTTAACCTTCTCTCTCCGTCCAGGCCTTTGGCCTGGTCTAGCCTCTCCCTTTCTCTTTATTCCTACTTTTTACCTACCTGATTGTAAATAAACTCTTCAACCCGATGCTGACTTGGGTCTGATTTAATTATGGAATCAACCTAAATTGTTGATTCCTGGCAGCCACATATTTTAATATATATATTTATAATTACCTAAATTTCCTTCTTACAGGAGTTATGTGTCATTTAAAATTTTCCTCAGGGGGGTGTGTGTTAAGTTTTTATAATCATAATATCTGAACTATAATCTATATTGCAAGTCAATTTTTACTCCTTTAGAAGTAACCTCAGGGGGGTAATGTTAATTCTCAGAAGAAAATGTATGTTTTGTAATCTATAATGTAAAGTTTAAATTCTTTGAGAGTAATTTCAGGATAAGGATTGTACCATCCCCCCAGAATCCAGATGACGAACCTGTTTGGTGGAGGCACCAAAAGATGCCTGAAGAGCCTTCACTGGATCATGAAGACCCAAATTTGAACTTTGAGGAGCAGTTGATCTGAACTATGGGGGTTGAACGAATTGAAGGCATTTATTTTGAATGGACACTCTTATGCCAGTGGGGGACTGACCCAAAATTGGCTTTTTGTCAATGCGGTTAGCTTTTGTCCTCTTTTCTTTTGGTTTAAAATCCACTGAAAAAGACCATTCTTTTTCAATGGATCTCAGGGGGGTTATGTGTCATTTAAAATCACTTGGGATACTTGGAACTACATTTCTCGTGATCCCCGATGGGTTTCCTGTTCTGGATTACGTATTGAAGGTGAGGGACTGTTTTAAAATAGGGGGAAATGACTTTGAACTTCCTCTTTAGCTACCTGACCACGAGGAGGTAACAATAATGGCTGGGGCAGCAGTTTTGAATTCTTACAAGCGCGTGGTCTAATGATTTTATCTCTATCAGCATGGCTTTAATTAAAATACTATTCTCCCTTTTGATCTCAGTCCTCATCATTTTTAATCGTAACAAGACTTTCTGGGCAGAGTGGGTAGATGAGAGAACTATTTTCCAAGGACCATGAAGCCAGCTGAAGCATGCACTGTGAAGCACTTATAGCTTGCTTAGACATCAAAGATGCAAGGTTGTCTGCTGCATCTTAGACCACCACCAGTTTTTTTTCCTTTTTTTAAAATTTATTTTTTTTAAATTTTAAATTAAATTAAATTTATTTCAATTAATTTAAAATTTAATTTAATTTAATTAAAAAAATTTAAATTTAAAATATTTCCCCATGGTTACATGATTCATGATTTCCCCCCACCCTTATACCCTTTCCTCTTCTGGAGCTGACAAGCAATTCCACTGGGTTACACAGGTATCACTGTTCAAAACCTATTTCCATGTTATTCATATTTGCAGTTGAGTGATTCTTTAACCATAATCACATCCCTATCTAACTATGTAATTGATCATATGTTTTTTTTTCTATGTTTCTGCTCCCACAGTTCTTTCTCTGGATGTGGATAGCATTCTTTTTCATAAGTTCCTCTGGATTGTCTTGGGTCATTGCATTACTGCTAGGAGAAAAGTCTATTACATTTGATTGTGCCACAAAGTATCAGTCTTTGTGTAAAATGTTCTCCTGACTCTTTTCCTTTCCCTCTGCATAAATTCCTGGAGATCTTTCCAGTTCACATGGAATTCCTCCAGTTTATTATTCTTTTCAGCACAATAATATTCCATGACCATCAGACATCACAATTTGTTCAGCCATTCCCCAATTGAGGGCCCTTCCTCGTTTTCCAATTTTTTGCCACTTCAAAGAACACAGCTTTAAATGTTTTTGTACAAGTATTTTTCCTTATTATTTCTTTGAGATAGAAACCCAGCAGTGGTATGGCTGGGTCAAAGGGTAGGCAGTCATTTAAAGTCCTTTGGCATAGTTCCAAATTGCCTATTTAATCGCCCATCCACCCAAAAAAATGTCTCTACCAAGTTAAGGAAAATATCACCCCCAAAAAATTGCATGCAAAAAAAAGTGACCTTCTAGTTACTTTGAAGTCTCACATGTATTAAAAACTGTTTTTAAGAAACCCTAAAAAATACTCAATGTTAGAAAATTTGATAATTTATGTTGCATTTAAAATATATCACTTCTGATTTTACTTATTTTTTCTTAATGTAATTTCTCATAAGCAACTCCGAATTCATCAATGTGCATATTCCCTGGATAACAACATCCATTTTTACACCTTTCAACTAGATCTTCCCATAAATTTTGCATCAGTTGGACTCCTTTTAGAGTTTTCGATATGGTATACACATAAATGGTATACAAAAACTATTGATTATGCAGTTTTTGCCCTTGCTACAAGCCTACTCCATCTCCTTTTCTGTTCTTAACTCTCTCTCATAGTATTTTTCATGCTTTTCAATGATTTTCTACTGGTTATATATTGTAACCAACTCAAACTCATGATTGTAATTTTTCTCACTGAATCTTTTTTATAAATTATTTATTTTTCAAATACATATAGAAACAATTTTTGGCAATGTTTTCTGATATTTCAGCATTTAGTTTTCCTCCTTCATCTTGTCTTCCCCTTTCTCAAATTGATATAGGTATATCTGTACTTTCATGTAATACATATTTCCATATTGCTCATGACATGATATAAAGTATATATCACACATATAATTAAAAAAATGAAGGGAATAAAGTAGAAGATCGTAAGCTTTTATCCGCAACCAGACTCTAATAGCTCCTTCTTTGGCTGTGGATAGCATTTTTAATTTTGGGTCCCTTGTGGATATCTTGGGAACTTATTTGACTGATAAATAGTTTAGTCTTTCACAGTTAATCATCATAAAATATTTATTTTATTTTATACATTCTTCTCCTGGTTCTTCTCACCTCACTTTGCATCAGGTTATCTGTCTGTCCAGGATTTTCTGTACTCATTCTGTTCATCATTGCTTATGATATAATAACCTTCTGTTACAGCCATATGCCACAACTTATTCTATCACTCCCCAATTGATAGACATCCTCCTCAGTTTCCAATTCTTTATCACTTCAAAAAAGTTGCTCTAAATATTTTGTTACAGGCAAGCCCTTTTGCCTTATCTCTGATCTCATTGAGATACAGACACAGTAATGGTCTTGCTTGGTCAAAGTGTACACATAATCTTATGGCCTTTTGAATCTTGTTCTGTATTTCTCTCCAGAATGGTCTCATCACTTCACAGTTCCATCAATAGTGTATTAATGTCCCAGTTTTCACATATTCCCTCCAACATTTATCATTTTCATTTTTATTCATTAGTCAATCTGATATATATGAAATATCTCAGAGTTATTTAAATTTGCATTTCTCTAATAAGTTGTTATTTGGAGCATTTTCTCATTTGACTAGAGACAGTTTTAATTTCTTCCTCTGAGAACTGCCTGTTCATATTCTTTGACTATTTTTCAATTGGGTAATGATTTATATTCTAATAAATTATACTCAGACTCTATATATTTGAGAAATTGTTTCTTTTTCAGAGACACTTGCAATAAAAATTTCCCCCAAGTTTGTTGGTTCCCTTCTAACTTTGTTTTCATTAGTTTTGTTTGTACAAACCTTTTTTAATTTAATTTAATGTAATAAAAATTATCCATTTAATTTTTCATAATGTTCTCTATATCATGTTTGGATATAAACTCTTCTCTTATCCATAAGTCTGACAAGTAAACTTTTCCACATTGCCCTAGTTTAATGGTGCCACCTTTTATTTCTAGATCAAGTATCCATTTTGACATTATTAAGGTGTAAGGTATGAAATGTTTGTCTGTGACTCATTTCTGCTTTACTCTTTTGTAATTTTTAAAGGAGTTTTTGTTAGATAGCGAGTTTTTTCCCTCAAAGCTCAGATCTTTGAGTTTACTGAACAATAAATTGCCATGGATATTAACTTTCATGTGTAGATTACCTAATTTATTACATGGATCCACTACTCTATTTCTTAGCCATTACTAGACTTTTGATGATGACAAGCTTTAAAGAATAATTTGGATATGGATAGGCCTCCTTTCTTCATTTTTCATTGATTTTCTTGATATTCTTGGCCTTTTTTTTTCCAGATGAATTTTGCTATTATTTTCCCTAACTTTCTGAAATTATTTTTGGGTAGTTTGTTGGGTATGGCTCTGAAAAGGTAAAGTAATTTACTTTATATTGCCATTATTATTATGTTGGTTTGACTGATACATGAGCAATGAATATTTTTCCAATTTTTTGTATCTAATTTTATTGGTGTGAATATTGTTTTGTAATTGTGTTCATATAGTTGCTGGTATATATGTATCTATATGTATATATAAATTCTGTTATCAAAAAAGTGAGTAATCTGAGTGGGTCAACGAGGCAATTTGGGTGTGAGGAAGGACAATGGGGGTATAGGGTGATTATAAGGTGATTGGAGGAGGAAAGAAGGTTAGGGAAGGTATATAGGAAATAAAGGAAATGGGGTATACAGGAGAGGGCAGCTCAAATAGGTTTATTCCCAGAGGCTTTAGACAGAGGATAAAGGAAGGAAATTAGGGCCATTAAGAAATGTTTAGGTTTTTGCTGGAGGGTTTCTCTTGTTAGTTTCTAAAGTCTCTTGAGGGAGGAGTCAAGAGGGCCCCTCCCTGCCAGTCAAATTGATGGGTGGAGGAAGTCTTGGGTAGGTACTTTCTGCCAAGATGGATGCCCCCAGTTCTTTCAAGAAATAAAAAGAAAATTATTCCTTCCCTCTTTAGCCCTTGCCTCAATCTTCAATACAATGATTCACCAGAGGCTTGAATAGGTAACAAGAGGACTTATTAATCTCAGGTTAGTCAGAGGGAAAGAGGTTCAGGATTTCTAACTGCTGCTAGGGAGAGGGGTGATGGTGGGGGATGGGTTACGGAGAGGTTAAGACTGAGAGAACCTGCTCTCCCTGTTGGGAGATTTGACTGCCTTTTAAGTAAAGTCCTTATTAAATCACTAAAACTAGGGGTAACTTATTTGAGGATCCTCTACTTGTCTATAGGAACTAAAACCCAAAATGTTCAATCACCAATCCCTCCCTTCCACCCAGGACCCAAAGGAAATTTAGAGAAGGGGAGGGATATGGATGGAGAAATCAGGGAGAGGTCCAGAAAAATGAGATAGGTTTAAATCTCCCCAAGACAAGATAAGCACAGGCCAAGGCCAAAGCAAAGCCAAGCTGAAAGGCCAAAGCAAAAGCCTCCAACCACAGTGAAAGCCAGAAGGCAAAAGCCTCGTCAGTTGAAACTTCACCTCTATTTATAGCTTCAAGTCCTAACTGACTTTCTGAAGATTCTAAGATATTTAACTGACTTTTTGTGACCGTTAGAAATTACAGAAGCAAAAAGTTTCTGTTAGTCACCTTGCACTACAATTCATATAGTTGTTTTGATCGGTATACTCACAGGTTTTTTTTTTTATTGTCTAGAATTATTTTGAATAAAATTTCCTTTTCTAAATTTTTCAATGTATTTTGTTGTTGATAAATAGAAATATTGATGATTTATGTGTGTTTATTTTGTATCCTACAACTTGGTTAAAGTTAATAATTTACATTGATTTTTACGTTTATTGTCTAGGATTCTCCATATATACTATCATATCTTCTACATTTTGTTGTGAGGTTTTAATGTTTTACATACTGCTGAGATAAAAGGTATATTTCTTTTTATTCTCATTCACTTTTCTCCAGAGGTCTATTATATCAGACTTTTTAAAAGTTCTATTTATGTCCTTAACTTCTCTCTTGTTCATTTCTCTACTTGGTTTTATCTATTTCTAAGAAAGAAAGGTTGAGGGTACCATCTATTAATGTTTTACAGTTTACTTCCTTCTTTAACTCATGTAACTTCTCTTTTAGGAACCTGAATACTGTGCTATTTGATGTATATATGCTAATATTGATAAGGTTTCATTGTCTATGGTAGTTTTTAACAAGATTTAATTTCTTTCCTCATCTCTTTTGGTTACATCCATTTTTAACTTTTGCTGATTATGCATAATCTGAGATTATGATTGTTCCCTTTATTCTTTCCTTGCTTCCTTCCTTCCTTCCTTTCTCTTTTTCTTTCTTTCTTTCTTTCTTTCTTTCTTTCTTTCTTTCTTTCTTTCTTTCTTTCTTTCTTTCTTTCTTTCTTTCTTTCTTTCTTCTTTCTCTTCCTTCCTTCCTTCCTTCCTTTCTTTCCTTTAGCTAAAGAATTGTGGATTCTGCTTTAGCCTCTTAATTTTTACTCTCTATATATGTCTTTCTGCTTTAAATGTGTTTCTTGTACACAACATATTGTAGGATACTGGTTTTTAATCCACTATATTTTCTTTTTTGCTATTTTTTGGGTGAATTCATCCCATTCACATTTATAGTTATGATTATTAATTGTGTTTCTTTCCACCTTATTTTCCTCTAGTTACCCTTCTCTCTCTCTTTTTGACCTTTCCCTGTTCACAAATGTTATTTTTTCAAATACTGCTTCCCCCTTTTATACACTTTTTTGTCTGTCCCATTCTTTACTTATTCACCTATTATTCTACTTCCATATAAGTTAAGGTAGCTGTATATCTGATGGAGTCTCAATGTTTTTCTAACTCTGTGCTTTAAACGAGAGTAGGGTACAAGCCTAGTTTGCTGACCCCATCTTTTCCTCACCTGTATTAGCATTTAGGTGCCTCTTCATGACATATAACATCAACTGTTTGTTGATACTAAAATATTGATACTAAAATATGGGAGCATGTTAATATTAAATAGATTTTTCAAGGTCAAGCTTGAGGTCATTAAAAGCTCTATAAATTTTTCCAAAAGTAATTTATCATCCATCTCTAGTATGGATCTAGTATATCTAAAATATCAAACAAGCACTAATGATTCTGAATGCTGGACAATACACATTCTGCATCTACTGTTTACCTGCATAGGCCATTAGGCCAAACTCTCTTGAATAGCTAGGGAACATATTCAGAAGGTCCTGAAATCACCTGGGGATTCATAAAACTAGTATTATGCCATTAGTAAAAATATCAAAATTATCTTATTACTATATATATATATATATATATGGAAGCTCTAGTCTATTTAGACAATGCATTTAATATCTTATGATAACAGATTGAATATGTTTTTAACCCTACTTATTTTATAACATAATAATAATGATCAGAGGGATGACTGCTGAATAAAATTGTTTCTGTTATTAATGTTTTATAGAAATTTTATGACTTTGACATCTGACTCCTTATAAAATAACCTTTAAGGTCTTTTGCTATACTAAGTCCAAAAATCCAGTATGGTCATTCATAAACATAAACTCTTTATAATATGTCAGTTGTTAGAGACAAAGCAGAAAATGAAGTATTTATAAACAACTGAGCATAGAATAAAAGCCTTGTTGAAAAGTAAACTATCCTTTCAAAGACAAAATTTTTCATTGTTAGTATCTTCCCAGCTTAAGGGAAAAAATTGATTTATAATTATTGTTCATTCAGTGCACATTATAATTATGTAACAATCATTATAATAAGATGAATACTTATGAATAACCATGAGATCTTGTTTATATATATTGTTCTAAATATTGGTATTTTATAAGCAATGCTATTTAAAGTTGTGAATATATTGTCCTTCTATTCTTCTAAAAACTTCTTATAAATATTTGAATTTTGGTTCAGAATCAATAACCTTTTTTTACATATATATTTTACATTAAAACTGCAGTTTCAACAGTTTAGAGAGCTTTAGGTAAAGAATTTCTTTAACAATGCAGGTCTGTACCTTCCTTGCAATTTTTATTTTTTCAGTTTTATTGTTCATTCCTTTAGTCACGTCTGATTTTTCATGAGCCCCAGGACTGTAGCATGCTAGGTCCACTATTTACTTAAGCCTGTCAAAGACAGTTCATTGTTTCCATTAAAATATCTATTTTTCTCATCCTCTGTCACCCTTTTCTCTTTTTTTCTGCCAATCTTTCCCCAAATCATGGTCATTTCAATCTTTCCAGTCAGCAATTCGATTAATTTCTTTAGGTATTGACTAATTTGATCTCCTTGACATTCCAAGTCTCAAAAGTTTTCTCCAGCACCATAATTTGAAAGTATTGAAGCTGTAGCACTCAGTTTTCCCTATAGTCTAATTCTCATAGCCATTCATTTCTTCTAAAAAAGCACAGTTTTGATTATACCTACCTTTTCCTGCAAGGTAATGTCCCCCTTTTTTAAATATACTGTCCAGATTTATCATAGCTGCCCATTCAAGGAGGAAGAATCTTTTAATTCTTTGGCTGCAGTCACCATATCCAGTGATCTTTGAGTCCAAGAATATAAAATCTGAAATTTCTTCCTTTTCTTCTCCATTTATATACCAGGAAGTGATGGGACCAATGATCTTAGTTTTTAATATTAAACTTAAGGCCAACTTTTACACTCTCCTTTTTAACTTTCATTAAAAGGCTTCTTAATTCTTCTTTATTTTATGACTTCCAAATGGTATCATCTGCATATTTGAGATTATTATTTCTCCCAGCAATAGGAGCACTGTGAGATAAAGTGACTAGGTCAGGGTTACAAGGTCAGTTTGTATTAGAGTTAAAAAGATTTTCAAAGTCAAGTAAGAGTGACAGAGGAAAAATAGTAGAGCATTAAGAGAAAAGGAACAAAATGATAAAAAGAAAATTAATAGCTTGATAAAAGAAGCACAAAATGTTGAAGAAAATAACATCTTAAAATGAGAATTGGACAAATTGGAAGAGAGGGTACAAAACTTCAGTGATGAAAATAGCTTCTTAAAAACTTAATTGGTCTATGCTCAAAGGGCTATAAAAGAATGCCTGCCCTTTGATCCAGCCATACCATTGTTGGGTTTGTACCCCAAAGAGATCATAGATGAACAGACTTGTGCGAAAATATTTATAGCTGCGCTTTTTGTGGTGGCAAAAAACTGGAAAAGGAGGGTATGTCCTTCAATTGGGGAATGGCTGAACAAATTGTGGTATATGCTGGTGATGGAATACTATTGTGCTCAAAGGAATAATAAACTGGAGGAATTCCATGTGAACTGGAATGAACTCCAGGAATTGATGCAGAGTGAAAGGAGCAGAGCCAGAAGAACATTGTACACAAAGACTGATACACTGTGGTAAAATCGAATGCAATGGACTTCTGTACCAGCAGCAATGCAATGACACAGGACAGCTCTGAGGGATTTATGGTAAAGAGCGCTACCCACATTCAGAGGAAGAACTGCAGGAGAGGAAACATAGAAGAAAAACAATTGCTTAAATGCGTGGGTTGAGGTGGACATGATTGGGGATGTAGACTTGAAACTACCACACCAATGCAACTAACAACAATTTGGAAATAGGTCTTGATCAAAGACACATGATAAAACCAGTGGAAATGTGCATTGTCCATGGGTGGGGAGAGGGCGGGGGTGAAGGGGAAAGTAGGAGCATAAATCATGTAACCATGTTAAAAATGAATATTAATAAATGTTTAAAAAATTTAATTGGTCAAATAGAAAAATAGATGCTAAGGCAAACTAAAGAAAACCATTCTTTAGAATTGGGTAAGTGGAAAATAATGTCTCCATGAGACATCATGAAACAAAGTAAGAAAAAGTCAAAGGGTATGAATAAGCTGTTTTCAGATGAGGAAATCAAAGCATTTTAATTAATTATGTGAATCAAATAATTATATGAAAAAAGTTCTAAATTCCTCTTGATAAGAAAAATGTAAATTAAAACAACTCTGAGGTAATACTTCACTCCTATCAGACTGACCAATATAAGAGTAAATGATAATGATGTTACAGGGGATGTGGCAAAATTGGGAAATTAATGCATTGCTGGTGGAGTTGTAAACTGATCCAACAATTCTGGAGGGCAATTTGGAATTATGCCCAAACGGCTATAAAAAATGCATATCCTTTGATCTAGTAACACCACTATTAGGTGTTACTATTATCCCGGAGTTATCAAAAAAAGAGGAAATGACCTACTTGTACAAAAATATTTATAGCTGCTTTTATTGTGGTCGCTAAGAATTGGAAATTAAAGGGATGTCCATAGATTGTGAAATGGTTGAACAAATTGTGGTATACAATGGCAATGGAATATTATAGTGCTATAAGAAATGATAAACAGGAAGATTTCAGAAAGACCTGGAAAACCTTTCATGGATGATGCAGAGTGAAACCAGCAGAAACTAGAAAGCATTGTACACCATAAAAGCAATATTGTGGAATGACCAAGAGTGATAGGTTTAGGCAATACAATGATCTAGGAGAATTCCAAGGGATTCACAATAAGAATGCTTTCTACCTCTAGAGAAAGAGCAGTTGGAGTCAAAATTTTTCAATTGTTCATTTGAGTTTGTGGCGTTTGTTTTCATAAGTTTATTCACCAAAATGAACAATATGAAAATATGTTTTGCCTGATAATACATGTATAACCCAGATCAAATCATTTGCCAGCACTGAGAAGGGGAAGGGAATGGAGGTAGGTGGGGGAGATAAGTTCGATTATATAACTTAGGAAAACTTGTGTGGAAATTTGTTAATACATGCAATCGGTAATATATATTACATATATAAAGAAACAAAGTCAGATGAATAAAAAAAGAAGAAAATATGAAATATTTTCTTGGAAAATTAGTAGTCTAGGAAATAGATCAAGGAGAGATAGTATAAGAATTATTTGACTACTTGAAAGCTATGATAAAAAAAAAAAGAACCTAGATGTCATATTTCAAGAAATTATAAAGGAAAACTTCAGTAGAACCCGAGAGTAAAAAATAAATTGAAAGAATCACTGATCATCTGACACCAAATAAAAACTCCCAGGAATATTTATAGCCAAATTCTAGAAATCCTAGGTGTAAGATAAAAGCTTCAAGCAGCCAAAAAGAAATCATTCAGTATCAGAGCCACAGTCAGGAGTACACATTTAGAACCCACTGCATTAAAGAAGTGAAGGACTTTGATAAGATTTTAACATGTGACCAAAATTGCTCAGAAAACTGGAAAGCATTTTGGAAGAAACTAGGCAAAGACATAATCTCACATCATATTCCAAGATAAGAACCAAATGGGTAAAGATTTATACATAAAGGGTGTCATAAATAAGTTAGGGGAGGATGGAAAATGAAGCTATCAGATTATGAACAGGGGAAGAGAACATGGTCAAACAAGAGATAGAGAGGATTATGAGAAATAATGGATAATTTTGATTCCATGAAATTAAAGAGTATGCACTAACAAAACTAAAACAGTAAAAATTAAAGAGAATAGGAAACTTAGGGGGAAAAAAGTAAGTTTCCGTGATGGAAATCACATTTCTTAAATAAATAAGGAAAGTATGATTAAAAAAAAATATGAGTATCCCCCAGTTGACAAATGCTCAAAATATTTGAACAGGTAGTTTTCAGAAGAAGAAATCAAAACTATCAATAGTCAAAATTTAAAAAAAAAGCTCTATATCACCAGTTATTAGAGAAATGTAAATGAAAACAACTCTTGAGATGCTCCTTCACACTTACATAACATGACAGGAAAACAAAATGACAAGTGCTTGAGATGTGAAAAAATTGGGACAGTAATACCCTGAAGGTGTATTCATGAACTAGTCCACTATTCTGGTGAACTTTTAGGAAAATGTCCAAAATGATTTGAACCTGTTCACACCCTTTGACCCAGGAATATCACTATCATATCTGCAAACCAAAGTGATCTAAGAAAAGAGAAAAGTTAAAAAGGATCTATTTGTTCAAAAAGATTTATAGGGGGCAGCTGGGTGGCTCAGTGGATTGAGAGTCAGGCCTAGAGATGGGAGGTCCTAGGTTTAAGTCCGGCCTCAGACACTTCCCATCTGGGTGACCCTGGGCAAGTCACTTAAACCCCATTGCCCACCCTTACCACTCTTCCACTTAGGAGCCAATACACAGAAGATAAGGGTTTAAAAAAAAGGGGAAAAAGATTTATAGCAGCTAAATGCTGGCACATTCACTAGTGATATGAAGATCATTTTATTTAAAAAATTCAAAGACTTATAAGTTATAGAAATAGCAGGATGATGGCACTGTTCTAATTTACATGTATACATTTTAATGTATAAATATGGATCTACACAGAAGTACATTCAGCATATATCTAAACTGGGGAAAAGTGGTTTAAGAGAAAGAAAATGGTAGATAACTTCTGTCTTTCTTATACTTCTAAAAAAAGGGCTCCTTTGTGGTAGCTATTATATTTTAATATGTTTTGAGGTTTTCAGTCACATTTGTCAATAGTAATTTGATAAGCATTTATTAAATACTTAGGCACTATGACTAAGAATCTTAGGATATGAAAAATAGTCAAAAATAAAAACAAAGAAAGAAAAAATCTGTCTCTCCTTTTAAGGCATTCACACTTTAATGGAAAAGATGACATAGAAAAAAAAGAAAACTATTTACAACTGTGTGATTGAATACTATCTTGAAAAGAGCACCTAAATCAGAGTGAATAGACATATTCAGGAGTACACAATAATTGTGTTCATATATTTGAATGTCTCTCAAGTAGAAGAATAAAATTTGTTCTCTTTCACCTCATAGGGCATTATCAAAAGCAGTAGAAGGAAGATATAAAATGTGCAAACTTGAGTTTGATGTCAGGAAAAATTTCTTCCCAATTAGAACTGTTCAAAAGTAAGATGGATTGCCATCAAAAAGGATTAAATTCTCTTCCTTGGAAGAGTTCAAACAGAGACTGCATGAACACTTGTGTGATAGATGATGGCAGGGATTCCTTTCAGGTATGGGATAAACTAGGTTAATGATGAGCTCAATTCCAAATTTTAATTCTCTGATTTACATGCCACAGGTTCTAATTCCAGTTCTACCACTAATCATCTGTTTAAAATTAAGACTTGGCACTTCTCTGGGTTTCACTTACAACATAAAAAAGGAAGGTATTTTATTTGGCATAAAATTCTGTCCAGCTGTTTTAAAAAATACTCAAAAACTTTGAGATTCTATGAAATTTACAATCATTAGCAATAGTCTCCTCCTCCAGTTTAGTAAGCTTTGTCAAGAAAAGGTACTATAGAGATTGCCTGACCCTACTGACCCAGTTTTGGTCAGGTTGCAGAATTCATTTGTAATCAATGGAGGGAAAAGAAAATATGGAAGTTCAATTTCTATGCCTCTTAAAGGAACTAAGGCTGAGCCCTGTAGAAAAAATTTTGAACAAAATTAAGTGTGTGCAGGCAATAAAAAGGGAAGCAACTGGAAACCATTTTTTCACTTATCCAATTGACTTGAGATTTAAGGTGGAAGGGCAAAGATATTCAAAGAAGAAACAAAAAATTAAAATAAAGAGGAAGGGAGTAAAAATAAAATACCTAGATAAAAAGTGGAATTTGAGTTGGGAAAGAAAAATAGAGGCTGAAAATTCATTCTAAACTTGAGCCAGACTTTCTTTGGAAATACAGCTTACATTTCTCAGGTTCTAGATCAGATGTTCTGCTCCTATTTTTCTTCTCTGCGAAATCCCTTCTACTAATTAATCCTCCTTAAAAAGTATATCATGTAAGAAGTATGTATCAGGAATTGACAGGGTAAAGTTTAAGACTACTAACCTCAGCAAACCTTACCTCTTAAAATTTGCCCCTGGGATACCATAAATGCCAAACACTAATCTACACGATTTATACATGACCTACAAACAGAAGGGCTTCTGGAATGCAATTGGGTAGATTTCTGGTTGGGGACTTATTTCAGGCATAGGTATAAGATGCAGAGACTTCATTTTCCAAATTTATATTTGGATTTATATATCAAAATTAATGTTGCTCTTCCCTTTTTTCCTCCCTCACCCCACTTCTAAAATGATTTATCCATTACTCATATTATTTCCTGAACTTTGATTTTTGTTATCACTTTGTAACCAGCTAAGAAGGCACACACACACACACACACACACACAGAGAGAGAGAGAGAGAGAGAGAGAGAGAGAGAGAGAGAGAGAGAGAGAGGAAAAAAAACTTGGCTACCATTTAATTTAGGGTTTAAATGTATTGAACAAAAGCAATGCTAACTTTGATCATCCTCCTTATCGACCCAACTTGACTTCAAATTCCTTTTGTATTTTTTCCAAATCCCCAAACTATTATAGGAAAAAGGTTTATTGTCTTCCAATATCATTAAAAACAACAGAGACTTGACAGGTAATGCGGAAATATTTTGAGCATCATTGAAATAGCTGTGGGCCCTTGTAAAGTGCTTACTTTGATGGGGTTAGTACTCACTTGAAAATGTAAATTCTTGTAAATTTATGAAAAATAATATTCAAAAATTTATAATTGAGGTCATTTTTTCCCATTGGAGGGAGGTGAAACATGGTTTACAAGAATCCCTGCTGATGAATGTCTAAGGTATGTTGCTCTGATTTCAAGTGTGTAACACTGACTTTTATTTAAAATTCCTGTCTGGAGCCATTCCTAAAAGGCCATAAAATTGCCCTTGACCCACAGTGCCATTACTGGGTCTGTTTTCCAAAGAGATAAAAAATAGGGGGGGGGGTACCTAACTACAAAAAATACTTATAGCAATTCTTTTTGTGGTAGGAAAAAATTGGAAACTGAAAAGATGACCATCAGTCGAGGAATGGTTGAACAAATTGTGGCATATGACTCTAATGTAACACTATTTTGCCATAAGAAATAATGAATGATATGATCAGAAAAAAAAATCAAACCTGGAAGTGAGGGTGGCAAGAAAGGAGAAAATTTGGAGCTAGAAATGTATTTTCAAATATAAAATATGAATTTATAATTGAGGAAAAATAAAATATTTTATAAAAAGGAAAAAAAAGAAATGCATGCTTGAGCATTGATAATTAAGTTCCCATTGAAAAGGAAAACTTAAAAAGAAGAACTAAAAAAGACTTTATATGAAGTCATGCAAAATGAAGTGAGCAAAATCAGGGGAACATTGTACAGAGTCACAGGTTTAATGTATATTGATCAGCTGTAAATGGCTTTATTATTAGCAATGAAAGAATCTAAAACTACACCAAGAGACTCAAGACAAAAAATATTACCCATTACTATAAAAGAAATTGATAGAATCTGAATGCAGATTTCTTCATTTCCTTCCCAAAATTTTCTAGCATAAGTAATATACATCTTCTTTCACAACATGACAAAAGTGGAAATATATATTGCCTGCCATCTTGGGGATGTGGAAGACAAAGGAAAAGGGAAAATATGGATCATAAAATGTCAGAAAATGGTTATTAAAATTGTATATACCTGTAATCTGGGGGGAAAGTTCATAGGTGCTATGCTGAGAAAACTAGGATAGGAATTTTATTTTATTTATATCATATTTTTCCATATTATAGATGCATACAACTTTTAATAATCATTTAGGATGTTTTGCCATCTTTGTTCTCTCCCTCCCTCCAACCACTTTCCTCTCCCCCAAATGGCCTGTAATATAGTCTAGGTTGTACATGTGCTACCATGTAATTCTTATTTCCATGTTTGTCATGTGAAGAATGAGACATTGCTTACATTATTAAAAAATTAATGAAGGAAATAAAGTTAAGAATGGTATCCTGCAATCTGCATTCAGACTCCCTCAGTTCCTTCTATGGTGGTGAATAGCCTTGAACTAAATCCCTTTGAGTTGTCTTGTATCATTGTATTACTGCTAATAGTGGTCATTCAGTTTTAAAGAGGGTACATTTTTGTTGTATTGTGTACAATGTACTGCTAGTTCTGCTCAAACCATTTTTGCATCACTCCATGTAAATCTTTTCAGGAATATTTTTAATATCCTATTTATCATTTTTATGGCACAGCAGTATCCCATCACAATTATTTATCACAACTTGTTTCTCCATTCCCCAGCTGATGGACATTTCTTCAATTTCCAGTTTTTTGCCACCACAAAAAAGTGCCTGTAAATATTTTTACAAGTAGATCATTTTCCTTTATCTTTGATCTCTCTGAGACAGACTGAGTAGTAGTGGTATTGCTGGGTTATACGGTATGCACAAATGACCCTTTGGCATGTTTCCAAATCGCTTTCCAGAATGGATTATATCAGTTCACAGCTCTGCCAACAGTGGTCTAATTTCCCCCATTCCCTCCAAAATTTATCATTTCCTTTTTTGTCATGTTAGTCAGTCTGATAGGTGTGAGGTGGTACTTCAGTTGTTTTAATTTGCTTTTCTATAATTAATAGTGATTGGGAATATTTTTCCTGCAACAATATAGATTTAATGTCTTCATCTGATGATTTGTCAATTGGGGAATGGCTTCTTTCTCATACATTTGACTCATGTCTTTAAATATTCGAGGAATGATGCCCTTGAAAGAGACACTTGTTATAATTTCCCCCAAATTTGTTGTTTCCCTTTTAATCTTGATTGCTTTAGTTTTATTTCTGCAAAATTTTTTTTAATTTAATGTAGTCAAAATTATCTATTTCACATCTTGTAATGTTCTCTGTGTCTTATTTGGTCACACATTCTTCTCTTATCCAGCATCTGATAACTTAAACATTTTTTTGACAATTAGATATCCATATCTAATTTTTCCTTTGTTATCATATGCATTTTATTTTATGCATTGTAAGAAACAAACAAAAAGCATCATTGTGAGTTAAAGTCCATAGGCTTCACCAGATTTTCAAAGGGGTCCATACACAAACAAGACTAAAATTACCCAGCCTTAGAGCAAAAGTTTCCATTTCCTTATAGTCTGCAGAATATTCATTAAACCTGCCTAAGGTTAGTAGCAGCTCTCTCAAATGTGAGAGCTTTAAGGTAACATTTAAAGTAAATTTTGCTAACTGTCATTGTGGGTTCTTGTAAAGCCAGTGGGAAAGAAATTACTCAGCAGGAATACAGCATCTAGATTGGGCCTTGGACAGATAGTAGAAATCCAGGTGTCGGATTTTTTGGTGCCATGTACCATGTAAAGAAACATCATAAAAAATGTACTTGGCAGAATATACCCAAGCAGGTAACAGTTTAGAGACTATTTTCACAAAAGTTTCATTTCCATGATTCTTCAACTGAGAGAAGAAACAGAAAGAGTCAATATTATAGATTTTATTCCAAATAATAGAACCCATGAAATAATAGGTCCTTTTGGTTCCAGGAAAGAAATAAGATCTACATTTATGTATAATGAAACACATTAAATAAGAGGGCAAAATAATTTTAAAATATATATTTTCTCATTGATGATATCCAACCCAAGTTGGCAAAGGTTGTTATTTTATTCAATTGAGGCTTAGCCAACTGAGATCGTCAAATTCAATGATGGAGAGAAAATACAAAAGCCCTAGTATTCTTGAGTACTGTTTTTACAGTAATGAGACTTCTCCATTGTGCTTCCTGACTTTGAAGGAGATATTCATAATACTATTTAGTAATATGTGGAAAAAAGAAGCTTAGCTTGGAATACAAACATCTATATCCAGAACTAATACATGAAATCAAATCAAGTGAGAGAAAGTTTCAGTCTGTGGGACAGTTCATCTGCTTGGACAAATGCCACAATCTGAATTTTTAAATCAAAAGCAATTGAACAACTGAAGAGAAGCCAACTAAAAAAAATAGAGACTAAAAAGATTTTCCTTCTTTTCACTCCCTTGAGAAGAATTGTCTAGGTTTGCATTTCATTTGAATCATTTTATACAATTTTAAACAGGACTGATTACTCATGTTATAGAAATGCTATTTATTCAAATTCTTTAATAAATGTAAATATTTTATAAGATCTTGTGATAGCCCTTGGCAAGTATAGTCTAGCATCCATTTATTCTTGATTCTTTGTAGACATTCATAAACAAATGATGATAAAGGGCAAGCAAAAAATATTACTGTAAAATAATGAACCAATGCTTAGGCTGCATCCCAATTAACGACATATTAATTTCTGAATGCTTCATAAACTACAATTTCATCAGTGTGAGTACTGTCAACCAACTAAAATTGTAACTACTTAGATGAGAGTCCATAAGCTATTGTAACTAAAGTTTTAATGACAAGCCTTTTAAATTTCATCTGGACTTTTCTTCCACAAACAGAAGCACAATCTGCCACTAGCCAAGTGTTCTAGACCTTCCTAACTTGGTAAATCATACTAGAGCTTGCATTGCCCCAGCCAAGTTGACAAAGGGGAATCAAAGTAGAAATTGAATGAAAGAAAACAAAAATAATCTGATTAGTAGAATTAAACAATTTGTTCTTATTTGGCAGTGAGGAGAAATGATTTAAAATAAAATTGAAGGTTAAACAAATTAAGTGAGCGTAATATATAGTGTGAAATTTTCTGCTCCTTTAAATGCTAGATCAATAACAAAAGGAAGGATACAACTTTAGCATGACTGGTATTGCTTTCTCTCTTACTGAGGAAAGGAAATAGCTCAATATGGCAATTATTTAATTAAATGCTTTGCATATTCATTAATTAAAATTTTTAAATAGCTGATTTATTGAGATAATTAAAATGAATATTTTTGTTACTCTTAGTTCTTATTTATGGTTATTCTTGAGTTTTTAAATTATATAAATTGTATGAGCTTAATTAAATGTATATGTACACCTGATTTATATGTTTGTGTAAATATAATTTGTACTGAAAAGTTTATAAATACAAATATAATGGTTTGGGGAAGCAAATGTTATAGTACATTTTTTTCAAGTTTCAGTGTATGAAAAAAAGTTGCTAAGGTCAAATAAAGTGAAACATTGCTTGGAAGAATTCAATACATTGAAACCCTCAAAGGATTTGGCTCATTTTAATGCTTGCATTATTTATATAAATACTTATAATCTCTGTATAATATCTGAAAAATATAAAAATAATCATTTTTTCTTGGTGGTAGAAAATATGGATAAAGACCATTTAGTGTGATTTTGTTGTCATTTTACCATTATTATAAATCTATAGAACAAAAAATTACGAACTGGCACAATATTTTCTTTTTTAAGGGTATTTACAATAATTTTAAGTAAGTATATAACATATATAAAGATATATGTAAATCTTTTGAAATTAACATGGCAATGTATTAATAATCTACTATGAAGGACTCTCATACCGCAAGAACAGCATTTCCAAGCATCTTAAACCTTAAGAGACAACAGAATATGACATTTCTCTTCTGACCAACAAATATAAATACACACACACACACACACACACACACACACACACACACACACACACACAAAGAGAGAGAGAGAAACCAACAGTACCACTAGCACTACCACCACCAACATTCTTTATATTTCCTATGATTCAGCCTGTGTCTGACTTTTGTACTTTATGCTTTGGATACTGCCTCTCTTTCAGTGGAAGTCTCCTTTGATAGAAGCATGATGTCAGTCACTATGAATAATTCCAAGACTATTCCCTGAAGAATATTTTTCTCTTTCTGTGATCTTCATTTCTTCCCTTCCCAATCTTGATACTTCAGTTAGTTAACCAGTTCAACATTACACTTTCCTCTAATCTGAATTACCTTTCTCTCTTATCTTACTCCTGTATCTATTTTGCCAAACATCAACCAAAGATTATTCTCAGTTCCTATCTATTTTCTCTATTCCTATTCATGGGCTGCTAAAAGGAACTAGAGGAAATTGTGAAATAATTTTCTGATAGATAACAAATTCATATTATTAGATAAATTCTGGATAATTTTTTAATTACTTCCTAATTGATCTTTTTCCACAGGAGCCATCCCAAACTATTTTATTTTCAAACCTTCTGGAACACCAATTTTAGACCTGAGGATCTTACTCTCTCTTTTCAATATCTTATATCCCATTGATATCACCCTCCCTTAGTCTTTCTTACTCTTACTCCAGTCTTTGATGAAGAGATGATCCTTCTTTCCACCATGCTCAATCCTATGAGCACCTTGATCCCAATCCTTTCTTTGAATTTGGGAAGATGGCTCATACAGTTACCCCTACATCTACTTTTAAAGTCATTCAACAAGCAATCATTAATCATTTTGTGCCAAGAATTGTGATAAGAAAAGGGAAGAAACTTCAGGAAATTATCTGGGGGTATACTTACTTATATGATTAGATCATACATGATAATATATCAAAGTAGAATGAATAGAATTATTCAGAGAAGTAGGAGGAAAACCAGAAGGAAAAAATATCATAAAAAAATATAGTTTGGATGAAGGTCAAGAAGGATAGGAATTGAGGAAAAGACTCTTGAACTTTCAAATAATGGACTCTCTCAGTCCAGCTGTGTGTTTTACTCTAATAATATCTTTGATGCAAGTGAGATATAGGGAGAGTTGGAAAGGAAGGAGATTATAAATTAACATGGTAAATTCCTATAATTAAAAAATAAATATCAGATTATCCTTTATAATTCAACAAATATTTTAATGCATGTTTCAATATGGAACACCAATAATTGCCAACATTCATACAATTAAAGATTCAAAACATCTAGACACAGTAGAAGAATTTAAAATTTTATATATATATATATAATCTTTAATATTCTATCAGTTATAGAATTTGTCCCTAAAATGCTTTCAGTGTGTGTACAATATATGAGCTTGTATCTTAACACTTGGAAAGCTTAGCTATTTTTGTCTACTTGTGCAATAGTCATGCAAACATTAATATAAAAGAAGAGGAGGGTAGTGACTTATTTTAGGAATATTTCAATCTAAATAACAATAGCATAAATATGAGTACAACAATAATAGATTAGTGTCTGTCTTAATGATGACAATGTACATAGCATACATCATTTCTTTTAATTATTAAAACAAGTTTGCAAAGAATTAGAAAGGCACATCTTAGGATATTACAAAGAAATTGGCTGCCACTATTATTTTTGAAATTCACAGTGATGCACAAAACCTTCTACCAAAACATGGACAAAGAATAATCTGTGTGAAGAGATATTTGATCTAATAAAATAATAGATATTTTGAGTTGAAGATGAATATACAATATAAATAGAGATTAAATTCAAACTCAGAAGTTTGGCATTAACCCAGTAGAAAATATATTGAAAGAAAATGTTCTTTAATTCTTGACTATCTGTTACTTGTATTTTGTAAATAAAAAATAGTGCATTTTTTATTTGAAAATGCTTATTTAATTAATTGATTTAGAATATTTTTCCATGGTTACATGATTCATATTCTTTTCTTCCACTCCTCCTACCCTCCTTCTGTAGTCAATGAGTAGTTCCACTGGGTTTAACATGTGTCATTGATCAAGATCTATTTCCATATTATTAATATTTGCACTAGGGTGATCATTTAGAGTCTGCATCCCCAATCATATCCCCATCAAACCATATGATCAGGCAATTGTTTTTCTTCTGTGTTTCTACTCCCACAGTTCCTTCTCTAGATGTAGATAATATTCTTTTTCATAAGTCCCTCAGAATTGTCCTGGATTACTGCATTACTGCTAGTAGAGAAGTCCATTACATTTGATTGTGCCATGGTGTAACTGTCTCTGTGTATAAGGTTCTCCTGGTTCTGCTCCTTTCACTTGGCATCAATTCCTGGAGGTCTTTCCAGTTCATATGGAAGTCCTCCAGTTCATTATTGCTTTTAGCACAATAATATTCCATCACCAATAGATACCACAATTTGTTTAGCCATTCCCCAATTGAAGGGCATCCCCTCATTTTCCATTTTTTTGCCAGCACAAAAAGTGTGGCTATAAATAGTAGTGTACTTTAAATTGCTATATTATGCCTATTTTCCCTTTAATGACACATTTAATTGAACCTTTACCTTTGTTTCAGATAAATATGACACTATCAGAACATGGTTTATTTTTATCCTTTCTGATATTATTCTATCTCACTGAGATTTTTCATATTTTAATTTTAAATATAATTGATTTTGGTTTATAAGAGAACAATTATCATCTATAATATGATGCTTAATTTTCTTTGTATTCCAACTCTAACAGTCATATATTGCTACTGGAAGAAAACCATAACTTTGACTATACAAACCTACATCAGCAAAAAGATACAACAGCTTTTTAGTAGCATATCCACATTTACCATAAGTTTTCTTCTAAGGAGCAAGTATCCTTTAAAATTTCATGGCTTAAGTTACCATGTGGAGAGATCTTTAAGCAGAAATACATAAAATCTGACACTTCTTCCATTTTTTTCTTCTTTTTGCCTGGAAGTAATGTGAAGAGTTGCCAAGATTTTAGTTTTTTATAAGGTTTTTTTAATGATAAGTTTCAAGACATTTTTACAGTCTTTCATTTAATCTTCAGCAAGAGGCTGAAGAATTCTTCTTCACTTTTTGTGATCAGAGTGGCATCATCTCCATATCTGAGATTGTTTATATTTCTCCTGGCAACCTTAATTACAACTTTTGATTCTTCTATGGAATTTTGCATGACATGGATTACATATAAGATGAATAAAATGACAATATTGAGATATCATATTCTTTTTCAATATTAAACCAATTAAACCATGTTCAGTTCTAACTGTTGGTTCTTGACCAACTTATAGGTTCAGTTCATCAGAAGACAAGTAAGATGATCTGGTACTCTCATTTTTTTGATGACTTGCCATATTTTGTTGTGATCCACATAGTCAAAAGACTTAGTGTAGTCAATGAAGCAGAAGATATTATTTTTTCTTTGGAACTCCCTCTTGTTTTCTTCATAATCCATTGAATGTTTCCAGGTCTCAATGACCTCATCTGGAAAGTAAGAGCTTTAAATTAGGTGATCTCTCAGATTCCTTCCAGTTTTAAATTTTTATAAACAGTAAGAAAACAATTTATGGCATATAACTGAATATGGAAGTATTGTAAATCTTTGCATGATAAATGTTTAACTTTAATATAGTCTTCTCTCATCACTTTTTTCTTTCTTTCAGTACTAGTAAACACCATTCAAATCATAAACATGATACCATATAAACAAGGCTAAAAGTCTCATAGTATCAATATCATTTGCAAGGCAGTAACAATAGGTAATGGAAACCCAAAAAGTGGATTACATTTGATTTTAAAAATGAAAATGAAATAAAACATATGGAACTATTTACTCAAAAAATTTTACATTAGTTTCTCCTTTAAATTCTGCACATATACTGATTATGAGAGACATAACTATTTTTACCTTCCAAATATGACATTTTTATTTGTTTAAAATGAATTTGTATGGTGAAGGCAAAGCCTTAGTTTTCTCTGCTGTTAATAACCTTACCATACAAGATATGAAGCTCATTTTCCTTCACAAATTTTGGAAAATAAAATGGGAAACTTTTTTCTTTCTTTTCTATTTTGAATAGATTTATTTGAATATTCAAGCATTCAAAGAAAGAGTTTAATCTTTTTCCCCCAATCAGTGGTAGGAGGAAAGCATTTATTCATATGAATTTTACCATTTAAAAATTACCTCACCCCACTTCTCCATATATACAAATGTACACATGGAACTGGTCCTAGGCACACAATTCTTAACCTAGTATGCCTAGATATCAAAGGTTCATTGGATATAATTCAGACACTTTGTGAACTTTTGATTGAGACAAAAAGCATCAATTTCACTAACTTTTGTTGTTTTTTTATAATTCTATATATTTTATTATTTTATTGTACACATTTAAAAATATTATTTTGTGGAGGGTCCTCCAGGTTTCAACAGACTACCAAAGAGGTCCATGACATAAAAATGATTAAGAATGCAAATCTATTTTAGACTAAGTTCTTCATCTACTTTATCCCATCTGGATAATAAAGAAAAAAATTATCATGAGAAATTATTTTCCTTATCCTCTCTTTGAAGAAAAAGTAAAACTTTCTGACTTTTTTTTTTTTTTTGGTTTTTAAACCCTTAACTTCTGTGTATTAGCTCATAGGTGGAAGAGTGGTAAGGGTGGGCAATGGGGGTCAAGTGACTTGCCCAGGGTCACACAGCTGGGAAGTGTCTGAGGCCGGATTTGAACCTAGGACCTCCCGTCTCTAGGCCTGGCTCTCAATCCACTGAGCTACCCAGCTGCCCCTCTTTCTGACTTTCTTGACTTGCAAAACTAAAGTTAACCAAATAGATTATATTCTTGAATAGTGATACTGAAATTTATTTGAATATACATTTATTACAGTAGTATGGATTATCATGTCCCTTGTCAGGAGACAATGAGAAAGGGCTCTAGCCCTAGATCAAACTTGTGAGGAGACTTTGAAAAGACTAATAAAAGAAAGCCAGGGAGGGATGGCTATGAAATGCATCTTTGGAAGGAACTCCCAAATCCATGAGCACACACATTAATTTGAACTTTTGAATATAATTTATTCAAACTTTAAAAATAATATTTTATATGTTACTTTAATTTTCTGCTACAATGAATGCATTTGATAGATTCTAAATTTGAACATCAATGTATTTCAATTCATTTTACATGGAAATGGTCTATTGCTTTTTTAGTTGTTCTAATATTTTTGTTTACCTGATTTTAACATAAGTTTCTGCTGCCTTCTTTATAAAAAAAAGTTCACTTTGTAAAAATCTGTCAATTCACTTGGGAAATATAGGCTGAAGTATATAATGGATGTCATATTGGAGATCCATTTCACTTTCACTCCTTGTAGACAGATGTTTACCATTAGGCAAGTTTCCTAATTGTTCTTAAAAAACAAAGAACCTTGGATTGAAGGATTTTTCAATCTACTGTTAAAAAATGTTTACCATTTTGATACCATGACAATGAACCCATATACCTTCTATCGCCCTTAAGGAATATAAAAGTTTCTTCTTCCTAGATATACTAAGTGACAATCACAAAGCAAAAATCTCAGCCAATAGTTATGACCGAAGATTCACTCAGAAACATACAAGCAGATTTCATATTATGACAAACTATTTCAAGCTTCAACTTTTATAAGAGACCACAAAATCAGAGCAAATTGGTTAAGAGTATACTTTGAATTAAAATCTACTGGTCCATTCTGACTTTACTTTCTACTTTAAGATCTATTTGACATAAAATTTTCTTTTTTTTATTATAAAGCAAAAGATTGGCTGGAAGACATTAATGTTACTAGAAACAATAGCTTAAGGTGTTTCATTTTTTGATAAGCCTCCAAGGTGGTTTAAACTTTTTTGCTTCTGCATATGGGAAAGAACATGTTTCAGAGAGTGAGAATCACTTAGGAAGGAGAACAATTTATTCATTCAGTGAAAAATGCATGATTTCAGTCATTACATGAGTGTAGAGAAGAATTTGACAGATTTGGAGATTAATGCTCCTTGGTTGGCTTCCATTTCAACTAGGAAAAGTGAATTTGCATACAAAACAAGAAAAATTAATCAATTTAGCCTTTTTTTTACTACTGATTCAACTGGAAAGCAAAGAAAATTACAGTGGACCTAAATGTTACAAGTTTGTGTCTGTTTCTTTACGTGTGTGTGTGTGCACGAGCATGCACATGTGCGTGTCTGCATACATGTGTGTTTTAGGGATAATTTTGTGGTCAGAGGAGTATCCAACAGAACGTGATGGAAACAAGGCTCTACAAAAGAACTTTGAATTCTATTTTCCCTGTATATTTACTCTCTGAATCTGTAAACTGATGATACTTCCCTCCATCTGACCTTAGCAAAGGCCAAGAATAATCAGGGATGGAAAAAAGAATCTGTCTCCCAAGAAATGTTACTACCAAAGAAATCCATTACCATTTCTACCATGCATATGCCATATCAACTTCACTCGGAAAATAATAAAGCCAGAAGCAGAGTAGGGCTGAGAAGAAGCAGCTGCTTCAGTAAATCCTTGTACAGTCCTCTGATCAAGTCAGCATATTCAAAGCAGAACAATTCCTGGTTTAGAGAAGGTTAAAAAGGGGGGAGTTTTTACAAAGTTTAGTGAAAAAGTGATTCTAGAGGAACAATGGAATTTGGATTAGTGCTGTAAGGCAATTTGAAAAGGTACTGAACTCGCTTATCACTAACGTTCTGGAAAAAGACTTGTTCTTAACATAGTGAAATATCATCTAGGATCTCACCTTGAGAGCCCACTATTCTTATCTGAGATTAGAGAACCTAAAACATTAAGAGGAGACCATAAGTCTAGGATGAAAGACTGCCAGTGATCTGTTGTGTGCCAAAATATATTAAAAACAAGAAGGCAAGAATTAGATTTGGAATGCATCTGGAAGCTTGAAAAAGAGATTCATTTTATTAAAAAAAGTATTTTGTTTTTCCCCAATTACATGTAAAAACAGTTTCCAATATTTTAAAAAGAATTTTGTGTCTTAGATTCTCTCTCTCTTCCCCCATAACCTCTGAGATACTAAGCCATCTCATATAGACTGTACACGTGCAATCATACAAAAGTTTTTTTCATATATATTATTTTGTGGAAGGAAATTTGAATTAACAAAATAATTAAGAAATTGAAAAAAGTTTTCTTTAGTCTGAATTCAGACTCCATCAGTTCCTTATAGAAGATTTCCATGTGGAAGATGACATTTTTTAAAATCATAAGACCTTTCAATTGTTTTGAATCATTGTATTGCTGAGAATAGCTAAGTGATTCACAGTTGTTCATTGTACAGTATTCCTGTCACTGTGTGTCCATGTTCTTCTGGTTCTGCTCATTTCAAATACTTAACTTCATAAATGTCTTCCCAGGTTTTTCTGAGCTTCTGCTACTCATTCTTTCTTTCTTTTTTTAAACATTTATTAATATTCATTTTTAACATGGTTACATGATTCATGCTCCTACTTTCCCCTTCACCCTCCTCAATCCCCCCACCCATGGCCAATGCACATTTCCACTGGCTTTAACTTGTGTCTTTGATCAAGACCTATTTCCAAATTGTTGATAGTTGCATTGGTGTGGTAGTTTCGAGTCTACATCCCCAATCATGTCTGCCTCAACCCATACGTTCAAGCAATTGTTTTTCTTATATATTTCCTCTCCTGCAGTCCTTCCTCTGAATGTGGGTAGCATTATTTACCATAAATCCCTCAGAACTGTCCGGTGTCATTGCATTGCTGCTGCTATAGAAGTCCATTGCATTAGATTTTACCATAGTATATCAGTCTCTGTGTACAATGTTCTTCTGGCTCTGCTCCTTTCACTCTGTATCAGTTCCTGGAGGTCTTTCCAGTTCACCTGGAATTCCTCTAGTTTATTATTCCTTTGAGCACAATAGTATTCCATCACTAGTATATACCACAGTTTGTTCAGCCATTCCCCAATTGAAGGGCAAACCCTCCTTTTCTAGTTCTTTGCCACCACAAAAAGCACAGCTATAAATATTTTCGTACAAGTCTGTTTATCTATGATCTCTTTGGGGTACAAACCCAGCAATGGTATGACTGGATCAAAGGGAAGGCATTCTTTTATAGCCCTTTGAGCATGATTCCAAATTGCCAGCCAGAATGGCTGGATCAGTTCACAGCTCCACCAGCAATGCATTAATGTCCCAATTTTGCCACATCCCCTCCA
>NC_058132.1:466966031-466983386 GCF_016433145.1 Gracilinanus agilis | reverse complement strand
CCTACCCATGAGCAATCAATGGCTTTCCAATAGTTTAGATCCAGTTTTATTTGTTTGGAAAGTGTTTTGTAGTTGTTTTCGTATAATTGCTTTGTTTGTTTTGGTAGATAGATTCCTATGTATTTTATATTGTCTAGGGTGATTTTAAATGGTGTTTCTCTTTCTACCTCTTGCTGCTCTAATGTGTTGGAAATATATAGAAATGCTGATGATTTATGTGCATTTATTTTGTATCCTGCAACTTTGTTAAAATTGTTGATTATTTCTACCAGCTTCTTAGTTGATTTTCTAGGATTTTTTAAGTAGACCATCATATAATCTGCAAGGAGTGATAGCTTAGTCTCCTCCTTGTCTATTTTGATACCTTCAATTTCTTTTTCTTCTCTAATTGCTACTGCTAGTGTTTCTGGTACTATGTTGAATAATAGAGGTGATAATGGGCATCCTTGATTCACTCCTGATCTTATTGGGAAGGCTTCTAATTTATCCCCATTGCATATGATGCTTGTTGATGGTTTTAGGTATATACTGTTTACTATTTTTAGGAAAGGTCCTTCTATTCCTATACTTTTCAATGTTTTCAATAGGAATGGATGCTGTATTCTGTCAAAGGCTTTTTCAACATCTATTGAGATAATCACGTGATTTTTGTTTGTTAGACTGTTGATATGGTCAATTATGTGGATGGTTTTCCTAAAATGTTGAACCATCCTTGCATTCCTGGTATAAATCCCACCTGATCATGGTGGATGATCTTAATTACTTGGTGGAGTCTCTTTGCTAGTATTTTATTTAAGATTTTTGCATCTATGTTCATTAGGGAAATTGGTCTGTAGTTTTCTTTCTCTGTTTTTGATCTCCCTGGCTTTGGAATCAGTACCATATTTGTGTCATAAAAAGAATTCGGTAGGACTCCTTCTTTGCTTATCATATCAAATAATTTGTATAGTATTGGGATTAGTTGCTCTTTGATTGTCTGATAGAATTCACTTGTGAATCCATCAGGCCCTGGCGATTTTTTCTTGGTGATCTTTGATGGATTGTTCAATTTCTTTTTCTGATATGGGATTATTTAGGTATTCTATTTCTTCTGCTGTTAATCGAGGCAATTTATATTTTCTTAAATATTCTTCCATATCTCCTAAATTGTTATATTTATTGCCATATAATTTTGGGCAAAATAATTTTTAATGATTTCCTTAATTTCCCCTTCATTGGAGGTGAGGTCTCCCTTTTCATCTTTGATACTGTCAATTTGGTTTTTTCTTTTCTTTTTTTTAATAGATTGACCAGTACTTTGTCTATTTTATATCTTTTTTCAAAATACCAGCTTCTAGTCTTATTTATTAATTCAATAGTTCTTTTACTTTCAATTTTTATTAATTTCTCCCTTGATTTTTAGTATTTCTAATTTAGTTTTCATCTGGGGATTTTTAATTTGCTCGCTTTCTAGTTTTTTGAGTTGCAAGCCCAATTCATTAATCTCTGCCCTCCTTAATTTGTAAATATATGCACTCAAGGATATAAATTTCTGCCTGAGTATTGCCTTGGCTGCATCCCACAGAGTCTGGTAGGATGTCTCATCATTGTCATTCTCTTCAATGAAATTGTTGATTGTTTCTATGATTTCTTCTTAATTGGTTTTGGAGAATCATATTATTTAATTTCAAATTAGTTTTTGATTTTCCTGTCCAGGTGCCCTTACTAATTATTATTTTTATTGCATTATCATCTGAGAAGGTTACATTTATTATTTCTGCTCCTTTGCATTTGTTTGCAATATTTCTATGCCCTATAACATGGTCAATCTTTGTGAATGTACCATGTGCAGCTGAAAAAATGGTGTATTCCTTTTTGTCCCTATTTATTTTTCTCCACATATCAATTAAATCTAATTTTTCTAGGACTTCATTCACCTCTCTTACCTCTTTCTTATTTATTTTTTGGTTTGATTTATCTAGATCTGAAAGAGGAATATTTAGATCTCCCACTAATATGGTTTTACTATCTATTTCCTTCTTGAGCTCTGCCAGTTTCTCCTTTATGAATTTGGATGCTATGCCACTTGATGCATACATATTGAGCAGTGTTATTTCCTCATTGTTTATACTGCCTTTAATCAGGATGTAATGACCTTCCCTGTCTTTTTTAATCATATATATTTTTACTTTGGCTTTGTCAGAAATCATAATAGTCACTCCTGCCTTCTTTTTCTCATTTGACGCCCAAAAGATTTTGCTTAAGCCCTTAACCTTAAACTTGTGTATGTCCACCCACCTGATATGTATTTCTTGTAGACAACATATGGTAGGATTTTGGTTTCTAATCCACTCTGCTATTTGCTTTTATTTTAAGAGCAAGTTCATCCCATTCACATTCAGAGTTATAATTATCAGTTGTGCATTCACTGACATTTTTGTATCTTCCCCTAGTTCTACCTCTTCTTCTTACACTATTTCCTTTTTTTTTAAAACCCTTGTACTTAGGTGTATTGTCTCATAGGTGGAAGATTGGTAAGGGTGGGCAATGGGGGTCAAGTGACTTGCCCAGGGTCACACAGCTGGGAAGTGGCTGAGGCCGGGTTTGAACCTAGGACCTCCCGTCTCTAGGCCTGACTCTCACTCCACTGAGCTACCCAGCTGCCCCACTATTTCCCATGACCTCTTTGTGTGTAATAGGTTTCTCTTGGTGTCCCCTATTATTCACCCCACTTTTCCCACCACCCCCATATTTTCTTAGACCATTTAGTATTCCAACTGCTCCCTTTGAATTATTCTTCTGATTAGTATAATAGTGAATAGAGTTCACTACAGAGAATTATATATAGCATTTCTCCACATAGGAATACAGATAAATAGATCTTCTTTAAGCCCTTAAAGAGGCAAATTTAAAAAATATGAGTTTTCTTTCTTTCTCCTTTTTTTTTCTTATCTATCTTTTCATGTTTCTCTTGATTTTTGTGGTTGGATATCAAATTTTCCATTTAGTCCTGGTCTTTTCTGTGCAAATACTTGGAAATCTTCAATTTTGTTGAATGCCCATACTTTCCCCTGGAAGTATATAGTCAGTTTCGATGGGAAGTTGATCCGTGGTTGAAGGCCCAGTTCTCTTGCCTTTCTGAACATCATATTCCAAGCCTTGTGGTCTTTTAGTGTAGAGGCTGCCAGATCCTGTGTGATCCTGATTGGCGCTCCTTGATATGTGAATTGTCTCTTTCTGGCTTCTTGTAAGATTTTTTCTTTTACTTGGAAGTTCTTGAATTTGGCTATTATGTTCCTGGGGGTTGTCATTTCTGGGTCTAGTGTAGAGGGTGGTGATCTATGGATCCTTTCAATGTCTATATTGCCCTCTTGTTGTAGAACTTCAGGGCAATTTTGCTGAATAATTTCTTTTAGTATGGAGTCCAAGTTTCTATTAATTTCTGCTTTTTCAGGAAGACCAATGATTTTCAAATTGTCTCTTCTAGCCCTGTTTTCTTGATCTGTCAGTTTCTCACTGAGATATTTCATGTTTCCTTATATTTTAGTAGTCTTTTGACTTTGTTTTATTTGTTCTTGCTGTCTTTGAGAGATCATTAGCTTTTAATTGCTCAATTCTAGCCTTTAGGGACTGGTTTTCAGTTATAGTCTTTTGGTTTTCCTTTTCAATCTGGTCATTTCTGGTCTTCAGTTGACTTGCCTCACTTTCTAATTGTGAAATTCTGCCTTTTAAACTGTTATTTTCTTGCCAAATCTCTTCCATCTTTCTCATCATCTCAGATTTGAACTTTTCAATAGCTTGTGACCAGTTTTCATTATTTTGGGAAGGTTTGGATGTGATTACTTGTTTGTTCTCCTCTGCTGTTTGAACTTTCTCTGTGTAAAAGTTGTCCAGTGTTACAGATTTCTTCTTGATGATCTTTCTCTTTTGGGGTTCTTGAGAATGGCTTGCCATTGTTAGCTGTGCACCCTCTCATGTTTTTCCTCACATCCAGAGTCTGTTTGAGCTCTCTACGCTCCTGAGGTCTCAGATCTCGTTGTTCTCAGGGTCAAACCTCCCGGTGGCTCCCTTGTTTGTTCCTCTGTCTGAGGCTCCTTTAATAGTTTCAGGGCCCTGTTTCCACAGTTGTGCACGTCTCTGCACTGGGTCACCTCTCAAAGTCCACTCCTGTGCTCAGGATCTGAGTCTGCTCCTGCTCTCAGGATCAGTGGACTCAAGAGCCTGTGCTTGCACCTGCACTCAGGGTCTGCATTCAAAGTCCACACGCGTTCTTTACCCTCTTGGGGTCTTAAGTATTGCTGCTATCAGGAACAGGCCCTGGTGACCCCAGGTAGCTGCCAAGGACTTAATGTGTGCTCCAAGCTTGCTCTAGCTCTTGTGCGCTGGCTTTGGCACTGTAGGTGGTGTGGGGTGGGGGAAGTGCTTGCTCAACTTGAGTTTTAGTGAGAGTTGTTTCACCCTCTTATAGCATGGAAATGCCCCAGTTCCACATACCTTCAATGCTGCGCCCTGTTGTGGAGTCCCTTCGTTCCTCTGGATTTGTTTTTATGTCTTCTTGAGGAGTCCTATATGTTTCAGTTAGGAGTGGTTAAGCAGCTGCTTTTTACTCAGCTGCCATCTTAACCAGGAAGTCTGTGTGTGTTACTCATTATTTCTTACAGTTCAACAGTATGCCACTATAATCAAATACTATAACTTACTCTGACATCCCCCATTTGATTGGCATTTCCTCACTTTCCAATTCTTTTCCCCAAAATAATTGTTTAAAATTTTTGTACATATATATCCTTCCCCTTTTTGAGTTTTATCTTTTTTGGGATGCAAACATAATGATATTGCTGGGCCAAGATGTATGTATTGTTTTATAGCATTTTAATCATAGGTCCAAATTACTCTCCAGAATGGCTGAATTACTACACAAAACCACTAATAATGCATTGGAAGTATATCAATTTTCCCACATCCCCTCCAAGTTTCCTTCTTTTTCTTTTCTGCCATTATAACCAATCTAATAGGCATAGGGTGGTATATCAGAGTTGTTTCAATTTGAATTTTCCTAATAACAGATGAGAGCATTTTTACATAGATCCTAAATTACTTTCTCTGAGAATTGCCTATTCATATCTTTTGACCATTTATCAATTGAAATTGATTTATACATTTGACTTTATTTCTCTATGTATTTGAGAAATGGTGCCTTTATTTAAAAGTCTTATAATTATTTTCACCATTATGATTACTGTGTATTACTCTTTATCCTAATTCTCCCTCTGTTTATACTATTCTCTTTCCTTTCATTCTGTCCACCCTTAAACATTTTAGCTCTCTCCCTTCTCTTATCCCCTTTCACTTTTGCCTTTAGGTAGGACAAGAGAGATATTTATGCTCAAATGATGGTGTATGTTCTTCCCTCATTGAGCCAATTTTGATGAAAATAAGATTGAAATATTTCTCCCCAGGACTTCTATTTTCCCCTCCATTGAAATAGCTCTTTTGTGTGTAATAGTTTAAGCCATTCTATTTTTCTTTCTGCTCCATAACAATGCATTTCTCTTTCTCAAAACTTAATTTTTTTTTTTATGTCATCCCATCATATTAAACTTATACCCTTTACATTTGCTGATCAAGCTTTTAGGATTATAAGAATTATTTTCCAAGGTAAGTATGCAAACAATTCAACCTTATTGAATATCTTGATTTCTCTTGTTTACCTTTTTATGCTTCTTTCAAGGATTTACACAAATTATCACATGACATATTTCCATATTATGCATTTTAAAAAATGTTTAATCTTATAAAATTGAAACCCCCAAATATATAACCAAATAAACTAGTCATACGTCATATATTTTCATCTGCGTTCTTATTCTTATTCTTATTCCAGCAGTTTTTTCTCTGGACATAGAAAGCATTCTTTTTCATAAGTCCTTCAGAATTGTCCTGGATCATTGTATTGCTGTTAATAGCAAAGTTCATTTCTACAATATTGCAGTTGCTATATATAATGTTCTCCTGGTTCTGTTTATTTCACTTTGCATCAGTTCATGTAGGTCTCTCTAGTTCTTTTTGAAATCATTCTGTTCATAATTCCTTATATCTCAACAGTATTCCATCACCACAATATACCAAAATTTGCTTTTAGCTATTCCCCAAGTGAGGGACATCACTTTAGCTTCTAAATTGTTGCCACCCTAAAAAAAGCAGCTATAAATATTTTTGTACAAACAGGTCCTTTCCCATTTTTTTTATTTTTTTGGTATACAAACCTAGTAGTGGTATTACTGAATCAAAAAGTAAGCATTCTTTTATATCCCTTTGGGCATAATTCCAAATTTCCCTCTAGAGTGGTTGGATCAGTTCACAGTTCCCCCAGCTATGCATTAGTGTCCCAATTTTGCCATATTCCCTCCAACATTTATCATTTTCTTTTACTGTCACATTGGTCAATCTTAGCTGTGAGTTGGTACATCAGAGTTTAAATTTGCATTTCATTAATCAAGTGATTTGGAACATTTTTTCATATGATTATTGATAGCTTAGATTTCCTCATCTGAAAACTGCCAATTCATATCTTTTGATCATTAATCAGTTGTGGAATTACTAGGATTCTTCCAATTCCAATTTTTAAAGCATGATTTTCTTGAGTGAGCTTTTGTACCTCCATTTCCATTTAGCCAATTCTACTCTTTTTTCCCCATAAGGTTAATTCTGATTTTCAAAGAGTTCTTATCTCCATTGAATTTTTGTGCCTTTTTACACATTATCCTATTCTGTTTTTAAGCTATTATTCAATATTTTTATGCCTTCTTTATTAAGTTGTTGACCCTTGTATCATGATTTTACTGTATCACTCTTTTTTCTTTTCTCTATTACTCTCTCTATCATTACTCTATCACCATTATTTCCTTCGCCATATTTTCTCCTACCTTTTATTTGATTTTTAAAATTCTTTTTGAGCTTCTTCATTAATTCTTTTTGGGTTTGAAAGCAATGCATATTTTTTTCTTGGAGGCTTTGGATGCAACAGTATTATCTTTGCTGTCTTCTTTTGAGTTTGCATTTTAATCTTCCTTATCACCAATATAACTCTTTTTTTATTTGTTTGCTCATTTTCCAACATTTTTCTTTTATTTTAATTAAAAAACTATTAATATTGGGTTCTATACCTGTAGTGAAAGGAACACTGTTCCACATTTCAGGTTCTTTGTGCATCAACTTTTAAAGTTAACATTTTGGTTCTAAAAGTTTTCAATTCCCCTAAGGTAGTATGATTTAAATGATGTGTGTTTAATACTCTCCCACTCTGTGCTTTCATCTGTGAATAATCACAAGTACTTTTTTTTTACCTTGGAACTACAACCAGGTCATCTGCTCCCCTGTGGCCATAAGTTCTGGCATGTACTAACACTCCACTTTACCTTGAGACCACTACCTCAGACTCTGACCTGGTTCTGCATATGGGCAATGTGACAAGAGACTTGCACCCAAAGCCAGCAAAGGGACCCTTGTAATCCCTTTCTGAACAGTTGTTCAACATCCCATTACCATGTATGGCTCAGAGCTCTGGAAGCCTTTGCAGCTAATACAACTGCCCCCAAAGCCTGTTGCTGAGATGGGGACTTCTTTGGCATGCTGCTTTTTGCACCACTTTCAGCTTGATGCACTAGATTTTTTGTGCTAGCCTTCTAAATTGTTTTGGGCTGAAAAATTATTTCTTCCCATGTTTTTTTGTGTTTGCTACTCCAAATTAATTTTGAGCCATTATGTCATAGTTTTTGGAGGGAAATTTGGTAGAGATTACATGAATATGTGTACTTTCTATGTCATCTTTGATCCACCCTGTCCTCCAGTAGACTGGTGTCTATGATGTGAGAGCTTGCCAAAATCCTTCTCAGGGCTGCCTTCTTCCTTTCATGTTCATTTGCTCTCCAATTTTCACTTGTGACTTGAAGAAACTGTGGCCACACTCTGGTAAATCATCTTGACAAGGCAGGCTAAACCAGGTTGAGGGTATCAACAAGTCTGAAACCCATTGGTAAATTGGAAGGGTAACTATCCCAGTCATGTGAGGATTTTCACTAGTAAAAGGAGTGGATGAGAATAATTTTTCCCAAAAGTACTTAGAACTTAGGTATAGAACAAAGTAGCCAGAGTCATCCACTAAAGCCTGAGCTATCACAATTGCCTCTTCTTTCATCTCATCATTGTACGTTGAAGAATCTGGAAGAGATGATGAGACCCACAACTTTGTACATTCTGCCTCACTTAAATAAAATTTACATACAAGTCAAAAGGCATCACCAGTGATACCATTTTGGTCTTCTTCAAGAAAGAAGGACAATAATGGACACCCATTTAAACTATTTATCAATAAATTAAATAATTACATCTAAAATTTCTTGGCAAATAATATTAGGATTTTAAAGGAATAAAATGAATATTTAGCTATGTGGTGTAGAGTACAGTGTTGTTCTTGGAGTCAGGAAGATCTGTGTTCAAAATTGGCCTCATATACTTAACAGTTGTGTGATACTGGACAAGTGACTTAACCTATGACTGCCTTAGTCTTTCTATCTGTAAAATAGTGATGAGGGTAACATAGCATCTGCCTCCCAGAGTTATTGTAAAGAACAATTGAGATGATATTTATGAAATATTTAGTACAGTGATTGACACACTTTTCAAAAATTAAATGTATCTGAATCTGGATATTTCCTCCTATGATTTAGATAACAACTCATACCTTCCTGCCCATTCTGGGTGATTTTTGTTAAAGTCCTCCCATAATTTCACTCCATGGAATCTAGCTAATATACTGAAGGTCTTTCTCACTTTTTCCTCACATCTTGAGAATTGCAGTGGAGTAAAAAAGCTATTCACTTATCCTTCATTCTCACCAAGTTATGATCCCATCTCTTACTGTTTCATTTTTTTAACAAATATAAACTGACCCCTTCTTTCTCCTCCAATCTACTGATATCTTAGTCTTTTCCAAATGCTATGCCACTAGCCTCCTAGCTTTTCTCACCCAGGAATCCATCTCTAGACTGTCTGCTTTCACTGGCTAGATCCCATTCCTCAAATTATCTCCTTCCCATCAGTGTCCTGGCTTTCCTGGTTTTCTTTAAAGCCCAACTAAAATCTCATTTTCTATAAGAAGCATTTAATGATCCCTCTTAGTGATTGTATCTTCCTTCTACGATTCCCCCCCACACACACACACACAGACACATCTTTTTATTGTATAAAGTCATTTGCATGATGTCTTTCCATTAAACCAAGCACTTGAGTTCAGGATCTGTTTTTGCCTTTCTTTCTTTGTATCCTCATCACAACACAGAGAACATACACTAAAGGGTTCATTGCCTTGAGCAGTCATTTCTTTAAGAGCATTTTTTTTACTGAGATTCTTCTTTATTTGTTATATATTGCAGCCTCCTCACATCCACCACATGCCTAGCCTTTGCCTTCTCACTGGTACTTAATTCAAATTTCTTGACAGATGCAATTATTCCATGATTCACTGACATCATAACACTGTAGAATAATAATATCGAAAGGGAAGACTTTTGTTTCAAGGAGGACTCTTTGCTCACTCAAATTGCTCTGTAGCTTCCCAAAGGCTATCCAACCTGGTTCCTTGAATTCAAATTATTATCTCCTTACTTCTCTAATGTTTCAATTTCCTGCTAGTTATTTTGCCTCTGTCCTTACCTGTTAGAAGAACATTCCCCTTGAAAGAGAAAGCAGACATAAAATAGTGAAGAAGCATTTCCTTTTCTCTTTTGTACATTAATACCTCATCTAGTCAAAGTATAAGTGCATTTTTCTTGCATAGACAAGACATCTAAAAATATTGGTAATAAAAGGAGATACAATCAATCAAACAATTATTTTTTAAGTATCTAGATGTGGCAGGCACTATTCTCGTTTCTGGGGATACTAACAAAAGAATAAGATAACCCCTAATGATGAAAGGCTAAATTCTATTAAGAGAGACAAATGCTTTGAAAATATAATATAAATATAAAGTTAATCAAACAAATACACATGAAGTTGCATATAAAATAATTTGGGAAAGAGGAAACTAATGACTGGGGGGAAGATCTGGAAACATTTGTGAGGTAGAAGGAAGGAGAGAGTTCATTCCAGGCATTGGAGTCATCCTGTGAAATATAGGACAGGAAAAAAAAAGTATTGTATATGAGGAATAGGGGGCAAATCATTTTGCTTATATGATAAAGTTTAGGAGGATAAACAATACTTTTGAGACTGGAAAAATTGCTTAGAGTTTTATTGGGCTTTAAAATTTTAATGGAGAATCTGAAATTTTAGAAAAATGAAAGCCCCTAGACTTGGTTAAATGGGAAAATCACATGTTCAGACTTTCCACTAAAGAAAATTATTCTGGCATCAGGTCTAACACCCATGTTTCCTCTAATCTATCCCCTCCCTCCAAATGGAATATGGCTGGTCAATTTTTAGCCTAAGAACTGAATTGAGAAAGAAAAGACTCTATTGCAGGGGAGGAAGAGTATGTAATTAAACAATTAATGAAGAGATCCTTAGTGCTGGAGGAGAATATGCAAAGTTAGAAGACTAATGATGGTATGGTAAGCAGTGACTGAATTGTGGTTGGAACATTCCAGAAACAAATACTTTAAGTTAAGCAAGTACTTTCCATTGTCCTGCCTAGGGAAAACATTCTTTCCCATGAGAATGCATCTCTTTGTAGTTTCTTTCATAGAAGCAGTCCCTAGACATGCCAATCCCTTGACACAATGAATAACATGTTGGACTTGGAGACAACAAGATCTGGTTTGAAATCCTACCTCCAACACTTATTAGTCATGTAACCATGGGCAAATTATTTAACCATTCTGGTCCTTAGTTAATACATTTGTAAAGTAGAAGGAATGTATATCTTACAACTTTAATTTAAAACCTATCTCACCAGATACACATCTAAACAGATTTAGGTTCCCAGCAAAAATGAGCAGCAATCCTGACCCTTCTTTCACCCTCAATTTTTTTTTACTAGAGCTTAAAAGTACATTAAATTTTTTTCCCTTAGCTTTCCTCAACAGCCTCAGCTCATTCTTAACTTTAGCCTTACCAAAACAATTCATAAAGGAAAGAAGAATCTTTTCACATTAATCATGTTATCTGCTCTTACTTCCATTTTATATACATGTCTTTTTAAATTTTAAGCCAGTGAGTCCATGGTACAAATTCTTGAAATAGTTTTTCCTTTTTTGCAACATCTCTTGAATATGTCTCTTTTCCTCGTCATATTTTTTCATTCATTTTCTGGCATGTCTGAATCTTCATGACTGCATTTGGGGTTTTAATGGAAAAATATTCAGGGTAGTTTACCACTTCCTTTTCTAGTTCATTTTATAGATGAGGAAACTGAGACAAACAGGATTAAATGATTTGTCCAAGGTCACACAGTTAGTTAGTGACTGAAGACAGATTTTACTTTAGGAAAGAAGATGAGTTTTCCTAACTACCTACTAGGCACTCTGTCTACCATGCCACCTCTCTCCTCATTACAGACCTTGATTGCCTCACATATGGATTATTATAATAGCCTGTTGGTTGGATTGTCTGCCCTGCTTAAATCCATCCTCTATAGAGCTAACATCTTCCTTTTAAATGGAATTTTCACTTAAATCGTATCCCACATGAATCCACCCTCCATTCAGCTGCCCTACTTAAATCCATCCTCCATTCAAATGATTTTCTTAAAACACAAGTGTAAACATTTCACCTCCATCATTCTCAATAAACTCCAATGATTCCCTGTCATCTTCAGGATCAAACACAAAATTATCTGTTTGATCTTCAAAGCTGTTTATAATCACTCCTTACTATCACCAGTATCATCCTACTACATAATCTTCCATTTGGTGACACCAGTGTGCTGGCTTTTCCATGAACAAGAAATTTCATCTTTGAGCTCTAGGGATTATCTCTGTCTTTCTCCCATGCCTTGTATGTTCTCCCTCTTTAACTCTACCTTATACCTTGCTGGGTTTCCTACAAGTCCCATGTGATAGCCAGCCTTCTCCTGGAAGTCTCAATCCTTATTTTTAGTTATTTCCTAGTATTTCTGCATATAACTTGCTTTTCTATATTTGTTTGTTTGCTATCTCCCCTTTTAGATTAGAAGCTGCTTGCAGGCAGGGGATATATTTTTGCCTTTATTTGTATCCCAGAATTTATCATAGTGCCTGGCACATGGTAGCTACTTAATAATTGGTTATTATGCAATGACCCAGGACAACACCAAGGAACTTATGAGAAAGAATGCTATCTACATCCAGAGAAAGAACTGTGGGAGTAGAAAAACAGAAGAGGGAAAAGAAAAGGTCATATATGTGGAAAAATTTTTAATAACAATTTTTTGTGATGGCAACATATCGTCAATCACATGGTTTGATGAGGATATGATTGGGTTTTGGCATTAAAATATCACTCTATTGCAAATATGAATAATATGGAAATAGGTTTTGAACAATGATACATGATACAATGATACCCAATGGAATTGCTTGTCAGATCAGAGAAAGGGGAGAGAAGAGGAGTGGGAAAAATCATGGATCATGTAACCATATTCTAAATAAATAAATTTAAAAAAATAATTGCTTTTTGACAGACTGACTTATTTTTCCTTTTAGAACCCTTAGAGCTCTATCCACTCTGGATTCTTTAATGGCATGTTTCAACTGATATTACAATTAATTGGAAATATACCATCTTCTTCTTCTTGAAAATAAGAACTATTTTTTATTTATCATTATATCCAATAAAAGCATTAGCACAGTGCCTATCATGTAGTAAGCAATCAATACATTTTGATTTTAACAGAGTAAAGGGATTCTGATACTAAGAATGATAATCCAAGTAATATTTATTTAAAAAAAACTTCTTTTAACTGGAGGAATTCCATGTGAACTGGAACAACCTCCAGGAATTGATGCAGAGTGAAAGGAGAAGATCCAGGAGAACATTGTCCACAGAGATGGATACACTGTGGTACAATCATACATAGCAGACTTCTTTACTAGAAGCAATTCAAGGATCCAGTGCAAGGCTGAGGAGGGACTTATGAGAAGGAAAACTAGCCACATTCAGAGGAAGAACTGTGGGAGGAGAAACATAGAAGAAAAACAACTGCTTGAACACATGGGCTGATAGGGATATTATTGGGGCTGTAAACACTAAACGATAACTCTAGTCCAGCTACCAATAATATGGAATTAGCTCTTGATTATTCATGTAAAATCCAGTGGAATTGTGTATCAGCTAAGAGGGGCTAAGGAGGTTTGGAGGAGAGGAAAAGAACATGAAATATGTAACTAGGAAAAATATTCAAAATAAAAAAATAAAAATAACTTCTTTTGTTAATAATAGAATTTTGAGCTAATTTTTCTTGAGAAATGCATTTTTTAATGCAAGGAAAGATGAATTTTCCCCTATTACACCAATTTTAAAACCTAGAAAAACAAAATACAATGATAAAAAAAATCCAAGCATGCCCTACAATAGCCCTCTTCATTAGGATTATAGGAGAAATGGATACATTATATGATTAGCAGTCATATGTTAATATTGCTGCTTTTTTTAAAAAAATGAAAAAAGTTGGTATAAACAAGATCCTAACCTATCAAGTGGTAGAACAAGTGTCCAATAATGATGGACACTCTGCCTCACATTCTTTTTTAATATAAGCATTATAGCTATGAGACAGAGTCATAACAAACTTTGTCACTATGTCATTTATCTCTACACCCCCTAACACACAAACCATTTGCCGTCTTTGAGGGTATTTTCTTGATATATAACCATTGCATGCTGTCACTGGGAATTTAGATGGTGACACAAGCGAGAAATAATTTAATAAAAAGAAAGCTTTGCCATTTTCTCTCTCTGTTGTATAACACAGTAATCCTGGTTGGAAATTGTGAGTCATTGCATTGTATCCACTTAGATAATAGGCACATCTCATGTCTCTGGGAGAAAATTCAGTTCAGATCCAAAAGGATGATCACTATATATAAATATGTGGCTATGTGTACATATATTTCTTCTATATTTTGATTGTCTTAATGGAGATTGGAAGAAATACTTTGAAGAGAGACCATTTTTTACTTAAAATTGATTATAGAATTAACTTTCTAAAAAACACCAACCCAATTCTTGTGAAAATAGCATGTATATGTATGTTAATATGCACATGTAAATATATGTATGTGTGTATGCATAAATGTGTGTGCATAATAAATATATTTGTAATTTGAAATAATGAAACATGCATACATATACAGAATAATAAAAGATGAGGAAATAATCACTGGTTGTTGAGATTCCATTCATATCAAGAATTTCAAGGTGAGGAAACTCCATCTATCAAGGTAGGACAACATCTTCTTTGTAATTTTTAGTTTTAGAGAATTGCAAAAAGCACTCTGGCTAATTGGTTTGTCCAGTCAGAATGTGTCGAAAATGGGATTTGAACCCAATTCTTCCTATGATATACTATATCTTGCAATCATCTCTAAGATATGGCCAGAAAATAAATACATTTACCCAGAATATACACACAAAATGTGCATACATATATATATGAATCTATACATAGGTCATATGAATATGTGTGTATTTATATATAAATAATATACATTTATAAATGTTTATATACGCATGCACATTTATGTGTAAGTACATGTATATATCAGGGGTTTTTATTCTATACATACAATTTCCTCCAGTAAAATAGGTAGCTTTTGTAATTTATAATATTACAGATTTGGCTTAATTGCTGAAAAGCAAAGTATTTTACCCATGAATACACATGCAGCATATGTCAGAGGAGATACTTGAGCACAGGTATTTTAGATTCCAAGATTGGCACTTAATCTGGTGTTTCACAATCCCTCTCATCACATAAAAATATGGTGCTTCAAATATGTGCAAGGGATGTTTAATGACAAGTGTGATTTATTCCTTTAGTAATTCTTCCAACAAATTGTATTTACCTGTTCTTCCATGTGGCTTTTTCAAAACATGAAACCAATATTGAATTACTATGAATTATCTCAAAGTAAAAAGAACTCCCAAAGAACAGGGGATAACCATAGATAGTATCAAAGAGAAAAAGATAAAGAATTTTCCTGCCTCATATGATTATTTCTCTTCTTTATAAAATCTTTATGAAGGTATATGTAAATATCTAGGATATATTTGAGGAATAGTATAGGCAAACTTTCACAGATGATTCTTTGAATCAAATCCCTTCTTTATAGACACTCAATTGACTGAAAAACATAATGAATACAATATCTCACTGTATTTTTTTTTTTGTATTTCAATAACAGGAAGCTGGGTATAACAAAGCACATTAAAAAAACAACTTTCCCAATAAGACATCCCCAAGAATATATTAACATCATCTAAATTCTCTTAAAAATACAAGTACCAAGATAATATTTTCAGGTATTTTATAACTGATATCAAATGAGAATGGGTTTAAACAGAGAGATATGTTTGCCAAAGGATTTCACTTTGATCAAAGAAGATGGCTTGCTCAATCTGAATGGAAGAGGTATTGTCAATAGATGGTGAGGTTATTTGAGTTTATCCTATCCATGGATGCTATAACTTTATTCCAAATGAGTCCTGGAATAATATTAGCACCTTAGCTAAGATTTATGCTCACTCAAAAAAAATGCTAATAGGGAAAACTAATTGATTGAATAATGTGTAATGCCCATATTATAACATGAAATTGAATGGCAAATCCATTCAGTTTGTCATTCAGAATATATATCTTGTACAGACACTGCAGATGAACAATGATTTCTGGCTCAGCGATAAATAAAAGAAAAAAGATAAGATAGATAACATTGGGAAATTTTATAGCATTATGTAATCCCAAGTATAGCTTTTAAATATTAAGATTTTACAATGATACTGTCATGAATTATGGTATAATACTGTGAATTAAAATAATTATTATTTCAGAATTCCAAAATTGTAGTTAAATCCAGGATTAATGATAATTTACAAGATGCAGATAAGATGTGTGTGCAAGTCCTATAATGACTCATACATATTTAGTGACCAACATAATGCATCATATATTACATATTTGGGTAGATTTGTCATTCAGAGAAAGGGAGAGAGCAATTTTTCATCATAAATACTTATATCATTATATTTTTTGAGAATGAGAATTAATAATAATGAATATCTGTAATTCATAATAGATTTTCTATAGTATTTGTATAACTGTTTTCTGCTTCTGCTCACTTCACATTGCACCAATTCATGTAAGTCTTTCCAGGTTTTCTACAATCATCTTGCTCATCATTTCTTATAGCACAAGAGTATTCCATCACAACCACATACTGCAACTTATTCATTGATTCCCCAATTGATGAGCATCCCCCAAATTTCCAATTCTTTGCCATCATACACACAAAAAAACTGTTATTATAAAGTTTTCTACATATATGACCTTTTCCTTAAAATTTTTTTTTGGAAAACATGATTATTACTGGTATTGCTGAGTCAAATGGTATGCACAGTTTTATAGTCCTCAAGAAAAAATTCATGGTGCTCATTTCAACATTTCAGATGGAATGGTCTCAAATGCAAGACCTTTCAAATACCTGTCCCCATTACTTTCCTCTTATCTCCCACTATTTCCTTAAACATACTTAGTGCTCTAATAAAACTGGATTATTTTTTGTATTCATATATGTGATACGTCACTTTACATATCTGTAATATTTGTGTTCTAAATATTTAAGAAATTTTACTACTTATCTTCCCCAGTACTTGGTGCAGTTCTGTGCATAATAGGTACTTAATATATTTTTATTGAATTGAATCACCCAAAGACAAGTTTAATATAGATGTTTCAAAATTACATATACACACATATACACACAAACATGTATATTTCAAAATTGAGCTAGGGTCCAAACCTTTGATTTCACTGTCTTCTGAGATCTTAGGAAACTATCTAATGCAGGTTGTAACCTTTTCTAAAACTTATAGTCCCTAATTGTTGCTTATGTCATGGAGAAGTTGTGAATTGACCAAGAGAACATGTAAGAAGCAGGACTTGAACACAAGTCTTTCTGGCTTTGAGATGAGTTCTCCATTTTTCAAATCACACTTTATTTCGTGTATATATAAGATATCTATAAAAGATTGCTTGGAAAATAGTTAACGTTCATATTAAAGCATTCTTTTCACTTTATTTTTCTTTTGGGAAGGGTTTTATTTTCTTTTGTAATATGAGAATTATGGGAATATGTTTCACATGACTACAGATATATAATGTATATATATATATATATA
>NC_058132.1:466932280-466961231 GCF_016433145.1 Gracilinanus agilis | reverse complement strand
TCTTAAACCCTTATCTTCCATCTTGGAGTCAATACTGTGTATTGGCTCCAAGGTAGAAGACTGATAAGGGTAGGCAATGGAGGTCAAGTGACTTGCCCAGGGTCACACAGCTGGGAAATGTCTGAGGTCAGATTTGAACCCAAGACCTCCCATCTCCAGGCCTGGCTCTCAACCCACTGAGCTACCCAGCTGCCCCCTCAAATCCTTCTCTGACAATACTTGTACTTCATGGTCAGAAATAAATATTTCTAGAAAATAGAGCCCAGAGAATTTCTTCCCAAAAGTTTTGTTCACTGGGTCCAACACACCATGGGAGATGAAGTCTTGAGGGACTTTTCTTCTTAACCTTAAGAAGGGTTCTAGAATCATTCTTGTTCTAGCCTGGCCCTCATAGCTATCATACTCTAAGATAGGCTTTTATAAACCAAGGGGCAGATATGCCAAGCAAATTGCCATCAGACAACCTGAGACCAGCTTCGTTGAAGCATCAATGTACCACAAGGGAGAGAAAGGCATCAGTGCATGCCACAAAAGTCAATCTACCATCATCGTCTTGATCACCATCTCCAATGAGACCCCGATGAAGACAACCTGAATCTAAGAGCTTCAGGAATACTGATGCTTCCAGTCCAGGGCCCTCAGTCATCATCCTGGAAAGCATTTCTCTAGCCATAAACGTAATAATTAGTTTTGCAGGTATTATAGTCACAGTTAAGACTCATCTGATTTGTATCTGAAACCTTCCATAGGTTTTGTCTCCCCTATCAGAACAGAAGCTCCTTGAGAGCAGGAACTGTTTTACCTATATGCGTCCCCAGGGATTAGAACCATCCTTTGCACATAAGCCCTAATAAATGTTTTTGTTCATTCACTTTTACCATAGCATAAAATATCTCAATAGCTATTGGCTATGATGCCAAAAATGCCAAATTCTATTTAATGCTGGGCATCGTGCTTGTGCTGGAACTGGAACTAGCAACTATGCTTGGGATTTATTTCTTGTTCTAGCAAGCAAAGCAACTGCATGCATTTCAGCTAATGACTAATAGTGACTACTGTTGAAAAGTATAACAAATAAGCTTTGTTTGTTGAAAATGTAAAGGAAGAAGACCTTGATTGTGCCAGCTGGCAAAGAGTTTCTTAGAACAACGCAATTCCCTATTTCTTCATCAAGTTGTTTGTTTTTGTTTTGTTAAATACTGTTTAAGATTGTGCTACAAGGTTCAGAGTCAACAGGTCAAATAATCATAAGGATTCAATCAGATGGTGTGCATAGTTATAGTGGGCTTGATTACTTGATGGTTCTTTAAACTAAGGTTGCTTGTTTAGCTAATCCTATTTGGCCCTGACATCATAAATGCTTTTAGAACTATGCACCTGATTCTTTCCCCTCACATCTTTTACAAATCTTCTGTTCTTTCTTTAAAAAGATCATATGTGCCTAGCTTTGTTCAGGATTCAAGTTCCATTATTCCAAGTACATTGTCGATATGATTTTATTTTTTAAAAAAGTTTCATGTTTACATTATTCTGTTTGTTTTTTACTATGGAATTGTGCTCAAGTAATTCAACTCTCATGAAATAAAATCACAAAGGGACTTTTGTTCCCATCAAAAATCATTTAAAGAAGTTTAACTGTAAGCAAAAGTTCTTTTTTCGGAGGACTTAGTTTACTCATTCCAAAAACATTAAATACATTTAATTTGTGGAACTATTCCATTTCACTGGGGGGCAGGGTCTTTGGATTAAGCATTTTATATCACTATTTTCATTAATTTACTAATGACATTTTGTAAGATGATTTTGGACAAGTAGTATCTCTAAAATCATGAAATTTTGATTTTCCTTTACTTCTATTTTATAAACAAAATGGTTTAGTTGATCTTACATCATGTCTTTGTATTTATCACCCTTCATTTTCTGGCCAATTCTGATTTTGAGTTCTATTTAATTATAGAGTTAGTTAAACCAAACATATTGCAAACAACTGCAACTGGTAAGTTTTTCAAAACTACAAAACTAACTTTTGTAATAATTTTGTTCTTCTTATTTACATGGCCCGAAAATTACATTTCAGTAATCCTATATGTTTTAAGTATATGTCATGTTTAAAATACATTTTGAATTTCAGCTGACATTTCAGTTTCCTGTGAACAATATAATTATATAGAATTATAGAAGGAAAGAGTTGAAAGGAACCAAAGAGATCAATATAATACAATTTCACTAATTTTTTAGAAACCAACGCAATGGAAAGAACGATGGCTCTCAAAGGAAGCAGTCTTGGGTTTACATTGGTCCTCTGAAATTTAGCATTTTCATGATCTCGAATTCACTTAACCTCCCTTTTCCTTAGTTTCCTCTTCTGTAGAATTATGGAGTTGGAACAGATGCCTGTTGAGGTTTCTTTGAGGTTTGGAACCACGATTCTCTCATCTTGACACTCAGACACACAAAAAAATGATTTGCAAATGATCACAAATAAGTAAAGAAAATGAATGAACTAAAATTAAAATCCAGGTCTTCTGAGATTTCATTCAGTTCTCCTTAAACTATACCATGCTGAGTTCCAAAGATGTGCTATGAAATCAAACCAAAATGAGGAAATCTTACCCAAAATTTTAAATATGTCTTTCCAAAAGATCATCTTATAACTGTTAGGAGTTGGTCTTATATGCCTACAAATCCTATGTTCTTTGAGGAAAAATATATAAAGCATTAGATTGTTGTTGTTCTTCAGTTGTTCAGTCATGTCTGACTCTGTGACCCCATGGACTATGATACACCATGGTTATCTATTGGGTTTTCTTAGCAAAGATACTGAAGTGGTTCTCCATTTCCTTCTCTAATGGATTAAGCAAACAAAAGTTAAGTGATTTGTCAAGGATCACATAACTAATGTCTGAGGCCAGACTTGAATTGGGAAGATGAATTTTCCTTACTTCAGGACCAGTACTCTACCCCTTGATACTTGGCCTAGAATCAGGAAGACTTATCTTCCTGAGTTCAAATCTGACCTTAGACATTGACTAATTATGTGACCTTGGGCAAGCCATTTAACCATGTTTACCTCAGTACCTCATATGTAAAATGAACTGGAAAAGATAATGGCAAACAACTTCATATCTTTGCTAAGAAAATTTCACATAGCATCATAAAGAGTTGGACATAACTGAAATGTGTTAGATTAGGAGCCATGAAATCTGAGTTCTATTTCCAGTTCTTTCACTAATTTACTATGTTAGTTTGTATAAGGAAGGAGGAAGTGAACAAGTATTTATTAAGTGCCTATTATGTCTCAGTCACTGCCCTAAACACTGCATAAAATATTATTGCATTTGATTCCCATAATCCTGTGAGATATAGACACTACAATGATCCTGATTTTACAGTTAAGGAAACTGAGCCAGACTTACCAAAGATCAGACAGCTAATAAATGTCTCAGGTAGAATTCAAACTCAGGTCTTCCTCACTCCAGACCCATTCAGTATTTTATCAACTGTGCCCCCTATGTTAAATATGGAAATATTTTCCTCAGTGCTCCACTGTTGCATATATAAAATGAGTCAATCAAAATAGATGTCTTGATGAATTGTTTCCTGCAGCTGTTATATTCCTTAAGCACATGTTTGATATGATTTGAGACGTTCCATGATAAATAAGGAAAAATGATTATTTTTAATCTAGTCCAGAATTGTAATTTCATAAGTGTAAAGAAATTCTATTGAAGAAATTTCTTCTTCCAATGAAGATTCATAATTGAATCTTTAGTTTTTTAGAAAGTTGGCTAGGGCAATGTGAGGTTAACTGACCTACTCCCTGTCACAAAACTAAAATCCATAAAGGGCAGAAATTGAAATGCAAGTCATCTTTAGCTCAAGGACAACTCTCTATTCAGTAAAGAATGCTACCTTTCCTATATAAATATACAGAGTGACATAAAAATATAAAAACAAAAAACCTAAAATTCTTCCCTCATCATTCTTGACTGGATAAAAAGTTATTTCTCAGAAGCAGAGCATTGTTATTATTAGCTTGTATTTATATCTTAGTGTGAATTAGAAAATCAGATCATTTCATTGTGACAATTCTTTGAAGGCAAATTTTGAGAATATAGAAAATAGGTGTCAACATGGGAAAGTCAGGGTAATGAGCTCTTCAAAGAAAAGGAGTGCTAAGACAGAAGGTTCAAAGCTCAGTAATAAAGATAGTTGATATTGATACATCATGATATGATTAGAAAAATGTATTATATGCATAATATCATTTGATTTTCACAATATATCTCTGAGGGTAATGCTGTAAATATTATCGGTTTCACATTTCATATAAAGAAACTGAGGTTTCCCTCACTTTAAAAAAAAGTTATTTTCCACCAGATGTTTTGTAATTATAACTAAATTTACACACACAAAAAAAACAAGGATAAACCTTGTCGAGGTGATCTAAATTAATATCAGAGAATTCCAATACTTTGTGTTTCACTCACCAGTTTCTATAGGCCCTTAGCCAGAGAACTGCAAGAGCATATGTAGATCTTTTCTTGGGGTCCATCTTATACTACTAGCCCTTATTCCTGCTATAGGAATGAAATGAAATGAAATGAAAAAGAGGAATGGAAAAATCGAATCTTGGGACCACTGATCAAATCAACTGATTCACATATAAGTAAATCAACGTATTTTGTGCGGCAGAACAAAATTGGAAGATACATAAATGGTGAGAGGCAAAGTGGATTGATAAAGTAGACTAAAGCTTCTTAGTGTAGAGTAAAGCGATGATCATTCTTCTCAAAAAAGGGGGAGGTGCTTTCAAGAGAATGGGAGAAATGGTTGAAAGGAGTGATCAATTTTAGATAGCTCTAAAGGGAGCATTCATCCCATCAAGGAACAGCCTTTTTTCCAAGTGCTTTTGAAAAGTATTTTCCTTCACTGAAGAAGACATGCCTATGATGCGAAATAGGAATTACTTGAGAGGTTCAGTGTCAGGGAAGAGATTTATAAAATCTAAATTTCTAAAAGAAGGAGAAACAGGACCAACCAGGATAGGGAGACCAGGGTTTACAGCCAAGCTGTTAACTGTCAATAGGAAATGGCTGTAAGGCCAACAGTCACTCAGCTCTCCTAGGCTATGGAACCAGCAGGTAAAAGGGTAAATGTTTATACAGTTTAATTGAGAGTAACTAAATAAAGGATGGGATAGGGGATTCTACACTTGAAACCTAAGGGCAAACCGCAGGGGCAAAGGAAGGACTTAACTACACTATCCTATTGACCTAAGCCAGGCAGGGCCCAAAGGAAGCAGTACTGAAGTCACAGGGAAAGCTCCTTCAAGCCTGGTTCCAGCGAGGTTTGGTTAGCTCAGCTAAAGGACCTGAGGGTGGCTTTGGAGTCTCACTGTAAACCCAAGGATGGTCACAGGATGCCAAGAGCCAACTCCACCAGGTGATCCAAGGTACCCAAGTAGGAAGAGTGAGTTTGAAATGCTGTCCACCAGATCCCAAACCACTTCCTCACTTGGTGCTGCTCTACAGGTCTGTTGTCCACTTGCTGAAAGCCTTCACCTCTCAGGATCCCAGGGAATCTGGATGCAGTTTTTTCCTAACTCTGAGATCTCCCAGGGTTAGCAACTGTTATGTTCCCAACCACTAATGGAGTCTCTCTCAGAGCACAAGCCCCACTTCCTGCTCCTTCACCATCTTGGAATTCTCCAGCCCTTCCTGCTAGATCCAACATTATTATTAAATTAATTACTAAATAACCCTCACAACAGTCTATATCACAGAAAGCTGTATTTGGTACTAGTGGTTAGTCTCAGTGTACTAATACATTTATTTTCCTTTCATTGTGGCTACCATTTTAATTTTACATCCAGTCTGTGAACTGATTGGTGTGTGAAATTCTCCTTGGAGTAGCATTGAAGTTGTTTAAGTACAATGAACCACAAGATCAAAGTTTTTACTTAAAAGATGAAGATTAAAAAAAACTCTAAGAAGCTATATTAAAGAAATAAATGGTGTAAAACACAATTGATTCATAATTTTAAATGTCATTGAAATTTAACAATCCAATAAGATAAAAAAATGACAATAAATCAGCAAAACTATATATTTATTACATTCAAGAAACACATTAATTAAGAGCTAAAACATAAGTCAAATAAAATTATAGGCAGGAACAAAAGGTACTATAACTCAAGTGATTTTTTTAATAATGGTATTTTAATCATGCAGCCAAACAAAGCAACAGTAAATCCTCACAATATCATGGAGATCAAATGACTTTTATAGTATTGGAAGAAGCTATAGACAATGAACCAAGAGCAATGTTAAACACATAGGCCTTATGTGGAATAGTATCCAAATTCATAACAGAAGTCAGGCAAGTTGTAAAAAGATAAATACAAATACAATAATAATAGAAGACTTAACTGTTACTCTCAAAGAGATGGGTAAATCAAACAAAACTACATAATAGAGAATGTATAATTGAATAAACATTTGGATAACATAGAGCTGAAAGAATAATACCTTTCCAATGAGAACATTAAAGAATAAACATATTTCTTAGGACCACAAAATAAACATAGACTTTATAGAACACAATTTATTACAAATAACAATTAATACAGGGAGCACTAGCAAAAGATATTGACCAAAATAAAGTCTAAATAATAAAATTCTGAATAGAGACTGGGTCAAAGAAAACACCATAGAAATAATAAATCTGTGAAAATCAGTGAGTCAGTGACACTACTAATATATTGTTGGTGGAAAAGTCAATTGCTGTATCCATGTAGATTACATTTTGAAATTATACATTTAACTCAGACATCCTATTTTGAGGCATATACTCCTAGGCCAATATCCATCAAAATATTTATAAAAGCTATTTTTTGTAGTAGGAAATAAAAGGAAAAATAAACTAGATACATTTAATAGAAGAAATGGTTAGCGAAGTTGTAATAACACTAATGAAATATTATTGTCATTTAATGAATACAAAGAAATGTAGTTAAATAAAAGTAAATGAGAACAAGAAAAATATATCAATGGTCAAGCAACATAACTACAACAATAAAAACATCAAAACAGAATTTTGGGTGATTATAATGACCTACCTTAGAAAAGTGAGAAGGAACCTGCTCTTCTTTGCAGAGATGGGAGACAATGGGTTTGGAATACTGCATATAATGTCAAACTAATTTGTCTCCAGATTACTAGTCATTACATTAAAAAAGAGATTTTTATTCTTTTCAATTACATGTAGAAGCAATTTTGATAATTGAAGTGGTAAAAATATGATATAGGTTATACCTGTGTATTCATGTAATACATATTTCCATATTTCTTATGCTGCAAAAGAAGATACATGAAGGAAACAAAGTGAAAAGATTGCATGTTTTGGTTTGTAATCAGTATTCTAGCTTCCTTCTTTAGCTCTGGAGAACATTTTTCATCATGACTCCCTTGGTGTTATCTTGGAAACTTGCACTGATGATAATGATTTAGTCCTTTATAGTTGATCATTATACAATATTTCTGTTATTGTATACAGTATTTTCCCGGTTTTACTCACAGCACTTTGCAACAGTTTATATGTCCTTTCAGATTTTTTCTGAATTTGTTCTATTGATCATTTTTATGGCATACTACTATTCTGTTATAATCATATATAACAATTTATTCAACTATTCTCTAATTGATGGACATCTCCTTAATTTCCAGTTCTTTGATACTACAAAAAGAGAAGCTAAAAATAATTTTTTTAGGTTCTTTCCCCCTATCTTTGGGATACTGACCTTGTGGTAGTATTACTCAGGTAAAGGCATGTATATTTTATGGTCCTTTGGGCATGGTGATAGATTGTTCTTTAGAATGGTTGTATTAGTTAAGAGTTCCATCAACAGTTTTAGTATCCCAATTTTCCATTTTTGTTCTAATATTTATCATTTTCCTTTTTTATTAGCCATTTGTATTAGCTATTCTAGTAAATGAAGTATCTTTTCTTTTTTATATATATTCCCTTTCACTGCCTGAGTAGTGATAAAATTCTTAAATACTTTAATTATATTTCATAAGAATGCCAATTGTCATAGATATCTTTGGTATTTTAAGTATTACTAACTAATGTAGCAATGTAGTCAAATTAATTTTGTTGAAATTCTTAGCTTTTCTTTTTTCTGTTTAGCTTTTTACATTTTTCTTGAGTGGAGAATTTGAGCACAATTTTCCATTCTCATTTATTTATTTGGTCAAGAATGCTTGGGGAAATCCCCTGTTTTGTTTAAGATTGATAATTTACAGTTTCACTGGATAGATCAGTGATGGACAAACTATGGTCCGCAGGCCAGATGGGGGGTGGGGTGGGGCTGAAATGTTCTATCCAGCATGGGACATTATTCCTGATCTGAGGAATACAATGAGTAGGATACAATATAATGAAACTTCAAAAAAGTTGCCTTAGAAACAGACTGACTGATAAGCATTTCCTTTCTTTTGGCCCCCTCTTTAAAAAGTTTGCCCATCATTGAGATAGATAATATTTCTAATTCTAGATCCCTTGCATTTCAGAATATTGTATTCAATGCCTTATTGTCCTTTAATGTAGAAATTGCTAGGTCTTGTACAATCCCAACTGTGGCTCTATGATATGTGAATTGTTTCCTTCTAGGTGCTAGCAGTACTTTTTCCTTAGCTTAGGAAGTTTGGTATTTGGCTGTAATTACTGTGGAGTGTTTTATTTGAGTCTCTTTCTGGAAGTGAAAGTATATTATTTCCAATTTATTTTTTCCCTTCTTGTTCAATGATATAAGGGTAGTTTTCCTTTATGATTTCTTGAAATATGGTGCAAATGTTCTATTTTTAATCATGGCTTTAAGGGATTCTAATTATTCTTAGAAGATGAATCCTGGATCTATTTTCAGTGAAACATTTCAGGTTTTCTTCTATTTTTTCATTCTTTTGATTTTGTCTTATTCTCTCCTGATGTTTTATGGAGCTTCTGTTTACCTAATTCGAATTTTTAGGAATTTATTTTTTATGTGTTCTTGTGTTTCCTTTTCAATATGGCTCATTCTATTCTTTATGAAATTGTTTTTATGCATTTTGTGCCTCCATTTGCATTTACTCTATTTTAGTTTTTAGGATGTTTCTTTCTTCAGTGATTTGCTCCCTAAGCTGTTGACTCTTTCTGTCAATTATCTTATTAATTGTTTTTAATATAATTTCAAGTTCCTCTAGAGGTTATTTTGGGGTCTGGCATCCTTTCACACTTTCCTTTGAGTCTTCACATGATTCCTTTTTGGCAATTTTTGTCCTTTTCTGAGTTCATATTTTGATCTTCCCTGTCACTAAATTAACTTTCTAAGGTCAGGCTTTTTTATCTGTCTTTTGCTCATTTTTTCTAGTTTTTTTTTCTTTTTGGTTACCTTACTATCTGTTGAGGTTCTGCTCTGCCCCTGGGAAGGAGGGACTGCTGTTCCAAATTTGGAAAGTAGTCTTCTATGGACTTGCAATCCTTGACTGCATTTAGATCTTACAGTGTGCCCTTTGAGGGGTTGTCCATGCTATGGAGAAGCTTGTAGCTATTTTGTCCATATTGATTCCATTCTGTATTCTGCCTGTTCCCCTATTGTCTTGTGCATTAAGCTAGTTCCTGCACTGCCTCTTTGCTGCCTCAGGCCAAGTAGTTTAGGTGGGAATTGTCTCCTACTCTGTTGCTTTGTTGCCTCAAACCACATGGAGAAGCTTTCTGGGCTCTTTTCTGCTATACTGCTTCCTACACTGACTGTCACAGTGATTTGGGCTGATTCACATTCTACTGGTTCTCACAAATGCTACACCCTAGGGTACTATCCCTTAGCACTCCAGTGAGACATGTCCCTCCTGTTTTCCTTTTTTTACAGCAATTTATTAATTTATTTTCCTTTTTGTGTTTTTGGGAGGTTTGAATGATCAGTGTTCTTTATTCCACCATCCTATATCCTAGCATGCAGTTGATATAATTTTTAATAATTATTTTCTGACAATTTGCAATTTATTTCTACCTCCTTCACTCACTCCTCAAAAAGGCAATATGATATAGGTTGTACATATGTAATCATAAAATATAGATTTATATGTTCATCATGTTGTGAATCAATGCATGCATTACTTACACTAGATAATAAGTCATGTAGGAAATAAAGAATATTATGTTTCAACCTGCATTCAGACTGTCAGTTCTTTCTTCATTGGTGGATTGCCTCTTTCATCCTGAGACCCTTTTGGTGGTCCTGGATCTTTGCCTTGCTGAAAAAAGTAAAGTCATTCAGAGTTGATCATCATACACTATTGTATGTCAGACTAATTTTGATGTCTGGATAAAATTTGACCAATTAAAAATTTTTTTTAGAAAGAATAGCTTTCTAGCTGGAGGAAGGTTATAATTATAGCATTGATGATAGCTGAAATTTATATCTTTCTTTAAGGCTGGAAAAACACTCAGATGCTATCTCCTTTCATCCTCACAACAACTCATAGGAAGTGCTACTATTCTATAGATAGATATTGAAAATATTTAAGTACTTATTCGAGGACATAAGCTTTGTAAACCTGAAGATGAACTTCATTCAATTCTTCCTGTCTTCAGGTCCAATTGCATATCCACTGTATCACCTAACTACTGATCTACCAATTTGGTCAAAAACTCTCAAAAGATAACTATAAAAACATTCTTGATACCTGCCAAAACTTTCTTTTAGTGTTGTCCTTTATGTTCAGAAACCTCTTCAAAACTATGAGCTTTTCAAGGTTATAAGGACCCAAATATAGTAATAATTGCCTTTTCTGTATTGCAGAGCAACCAGTTTTAGGTTTTCAGGGCTTTAGTTTATTGTGGATCCCAATCAAAAGAAGCATTTTTTCAGACAAATTTTTAAATGAGGACTATTAAGATATCTCTACAGAAAAATGTATGTTCTGCAGCTTCTGATAAGTCTCTGGACTTCTTTCTTATTATCATGAATATTTAAGTGTGAATTCCTAATTCTTTGTTATGCCTGATATCCTCTATGTTTTCTATATCCATATGTAAGTCACGAAATTTGACTTAGAGTTCATTCTTTATTCTTTCACCCTGATATGGACCATCATCTCATTTTGGTCCTCATTTGTCTAATACCGTTAGGTATTAGGATACTTGTATAAATCAAGGGCCTGAGTAAGGGAGAACTTTCTCAGATATCTACTGACTATAACATAGAAGCAGGCATCTACCTTTTTTAAACCTACAAGTTTATAAAAGCAACACTGAAAAGAGGATATGGAAGGCTTTGGTGGTGGGGGTAAACACCCTACTATCCAATTATCAATTCTATTTCTCTTAGGGATTTTACCTTTTCCCTTCCAGATTCCCATCTATGAGTTGTTTACAATGTAAGTTTACTTTTATGGGGCTAGGTGTGAATAAGCATCAATATCATTTACCTAAAATCTTAACATTCCCAGTCTAGAAGTTCTAAAAAATTGCCTAGGCTCCTCAAATTTATGGAAGCAAACTGGGAAATGTCTCAGTAGTGACTACATCAGATCCCTCCCTCAAAAGCCACTGCTCTAGGTTTTTGTTTAACTTCTGAAAGGATCCCAAGTCCATGTTAGAGAAGATGTGTCCACTTCCTTCCCTCTAAAGGCAGGAAGTTATTTTTCTTCCTGGAGCAGTAATAAGATAATTCTTTTTTAACCCTGCCAGGGAGAACTCAAGTTTCTTTCTAATTTTTCCCCTTATTTTCCTCTCTTGTGGTTTCTATCTCATTAGGAATTAAAACTGCTGCCTGTCAATCCCCACTCACAAACAATACAATAAATATTTATTAATATTAGGTACCAGATACTATGCTAAGTGCTAGGAATACAATTAATAAAAAGAAACTGAGTTTAGAAGTGATGCGGTTTTTTTGGGGAGGACCACGAGGCACAGAAGCAGATTCAAAATGGAGGTGATGTGAGTCATAACGTCATCTCATGTCATCCAAATTACTGACTACTTTGAATGTTAATTGTAAGCCTAATGTCAGCACTATGTTTATTCAGTTTTGCTATTGGGACAAACCAAGACACTTAGAAATTATGAACAGTCAACAAATGGAGATTATTTTGTCTTGATCTAAGAAGAATATACAATATGAATTCGGTTGCTTTTAGCATCTGTAGATGCACCACCACCTTCTACCTCCAGCAAGATAGTATTGTGACTCTAATAATATTTTTATAGATATTTATTTGGAAAAGCCTTAACTCCATATGAGGGCAACTTTTTTTATGTCTTTTGGAGATCAAAAAGATAAGTAAGGGCAGTGAGCCAATCAGATCCCAAGGATAGTTTTTTGGTAGGGAAATAAGAAACTCTAGTTCTATCACAGAATCAGTGAAACCAACATTTAATTTTTTTAATTATGTACTAGAATGGACATTAACTAAGGGTCAGGAAGACTATTTCCAGCACTGGGTTCTAATTCCAAGAACAATACTAGCTTGCTGCATGACCTAAGTCACTTATCTCTGGGCCTTAGTACTAGGTAAAATTAGGAAGCAGAAGTGGCTATATAATCTGAAAAATCGTTACCAGTTAGAATACACTATTACTTAAAATATTATGATGAGGAATTTGAGATACAGTACATACTGATCATATTTTTGGGCATTAATAATATAGCAGATCTGTGAGTGACTTTTTGGAAGTATAAACTTGCCTATTTCTATACATTGCTCCTAGTTCTTTCCCCTCAGAATAAACAGAAAATTTTAATTCCTTTCTTGTTCATAACAAGCCTTTAAATAGTTGAAAAATACTATGTTCTCCTTCAGTTCTATTCTCCAGTCTAAACATAATCATTTCTTTCAATATATTCTCATAAGGCAAAATATCAAGGTCCTTGTCAATCCTGTTTACCTTTTTCTTAGTTCTCTTCATCTTAAAGGGAGAGAAAATTCACCTAAAGGGGAAAAGACAAAATGCATATCATTTGGGCAAAATTTATGAAGTAGACAAAATTCCTCTTCATTAACCTTTGACTTTACCCTTGTGACTTGGGAAAGTCACTCATTCACCCTGGAAGCCAAGTTTCTAATCTGTAAAATGAGAGAGCTGAATTAGATAAGATTCTTCTCTCTCCAGATCTATGACCCTTTTAAGCTTGATATTTTGCCACTGAAGATAAATTATTTAGGGTTAACACATTGTATCTTTAAAAAAACTTGTTGAAATGTAAATATTTCTGGGAATAATAATGAATTAAGCTCTTATATATTGGTATACCTTAGTTTCTTATAAAAAATATGCCAAGTTTTTTTTTCTTTATAAATTAAACTCCTTGAAAGTAGGGATTGTGTTAGTCTTTTCTTTTTGTCTGCCTGGCACATGGTAAAGTATTCTAGAAATACTTGTGGAATGATTTATATTTAATCCTATCTTTAGCGATATCTATAAAAGTCACAAGTTCCATTCTTTCTCATTTCTGTTTCTTCTTTAATTGCAGCCTGATCTATACCATATGGTGCCTTTTGTGTCTTCATCACAGTTGAAGAACCTGGCATAAAGATCTATTCTCAATTTGCAGAGATTGTGCAGGCTTCAAAACATGGAAATGTGTGGTGTACCTAATATGTCTCAGTTCTACACTGGGAGGCTATTTATAATCTTATTGGAATAAGACTGTCTTGTAGAATCAGATTATTCTAAGGATGATTTTGCATGAGCTTCCTCTATTCTCAATTAGTGATTTCCTAATGCACCATATGTTTTACTGTAATCTTGTGGGTAAAGAAAGACCAAAAAGAAACCAGATAGATTTTTAGGAAATAGAAACTACTCATTAAAGGAAGACCAAGAGAAAACAGACCTTTCCCTTTTAGAAAAATTTACAAAGTAGTTTATTTCTAAGTAAAAAGTTATTTCCTGCTATTCAGACAAAAAAAATGATTGAATATAACTACTGCCCAACTTCAAACTATCAGAAAGTCTCTCAGGCTTGTGAAAGGGAGCTACTCATAGCAAGGAGATCTTTGGGATAAACTCCAGAAGGAAGAACTTGGCTGACTTTGAACATGGCCTTTTCAGAGTTCTCATAAATCAAACCAGACTGGGTTGAAACTGTGGCATGGGAGAGGACAAGCTGAACCAGTCAGCTTGAAAAAGTGTATGTATGGTGTGTGTTTTTTTTCTTATAGAATTTAATCATTGCAGCTTGAACACATTTGTAAGTTTTAATGTGAAATTGGAGTCAAGCTAACATTTAAGTTGCTCTGGTTAGCACCTTGCCAGGATGAATTGTTGATGGGAGCTGTGAATTCAGTTAAAGTACCTCCAAACTTGGGCAAGAGCCTGGAGAAGGGAAGAAGTTAGAAATCCTATTTTTCCATGGCTTTGTCAGTTCCATTTTGAGGAGGTAAAACATTTTCCACACACAGGTATACACCTCCATCTGATGAATATTCCCTAGTAGCATTTATCTTTCTTTGCTGAGTCACCTTTCAAATTTCTTACCATAGATATCAGAATGTTCTGCCACAAATTCAAATAATTGACTTAAGTTTTGTTATATTCAAGCTCTGACAGTTGGTTTGTCTCACCTTGATTGACAGGGGAAGACATTTGGAGACCACGGAATATTCACAGAGGCTGTTAGGAGAGGGGAAAGTTGGTTGGCCTGAGGATATAAATAGCCCTCACAGCCATCTGGGGGAGGTCTTGGGTCTTGGAGCTTGGATCTTTGATCTTTGAACACTGCTCTGAATCTCCCTAGATATTTAGGCATTTGATCATCATAAGCTAGTTAGGTATCTGGGCCCGGGAGGAGAGAAGGAGAAGAAGCACAGGGAGGTGAAGGGTAGATACTTCCTAAAGGCTGGGCAGCCTGACATCACAAACTGAGAACAGGGAAGCTGAAAGAAATCACAATATCTCCACCAACTTAGCAGTTTGCCCTCCCTGGTTTGGCAGTGGCCAAGCTGAACCAGAGGAGTGTGAAACCACTAGCTCCAGCTTATTGAAACAACAGCCTACATTCCTGAGGGATTATTGATCATAGTTATTAGTGGCAGGGTTTCCTGTCCCCAATCCATTCCTGATTATTTCTTTCCCTATTTAACATCAATAGATAAAGTTTTATTTAAGTTCCTTCCTGAGCTGTCATTATATCACAGCCCTTGGGGAGGGAGCAACGCAGTCAGATGAAAACATTATCCAAAGCTAATAGAGCCCAATATTAATAATCAATCCAACCCCAGTTGGGACCTGAAAGGGTTACCCATTCACTTGACCATTAAGGGTCCTGCCTGGGCATTGTTATAAAGAATAGGGTAATTATAACATCCAGCTGAGTGGTAGGGCTTGGTGTTTTCCCTGCACTAGCTATCTAGGGGAAATACAGAGGCACAGCTTCCCAACCAACATCCCTTAGAAGTAGTAGCATCTTAAGAGCCTTATCTACTACAACTACTATTACTATAGACAACTATTTATTTACAAAATTTCTTTGTAACAATTTGTAAATGAATTGGTATTAGCTCCTATTTTCTCATTTTATTAAGTAATTATTGGTTCTTCTGGCACAAATAGAGTTTTTTCCTCTTTTCTTTTTCTATCTTTGAAAGGCTTCATATTCCAAGCACCTTTCCTCTGTAATTATCCAACAATAATCTTTTGTATCTTTATCCCATTTGAAGGATTTGGAACAAAAATCTATTTTTTTCATTCCTACAGTGATACCACATAGAAATACAATATTGAGTAAAATGTAATGTGACTCCTAATCCAAACATTCTCAACCAAATATAATGTGGAAAACTAAAGCAGAGATCACTGAGGATGAGTCCTAAGACACATGATCTTATTCAATATGCCTAGTTATCCTTCTGATACAATGCAATCTCTTTAATTGATGTTCAAGAGTATAACATTAATTCAATCTAAATGTAGATTTTCCAGTAGGCTGATGGATGGCATCCCTTGCTCTAGGAAGAAATGGAATCACACTGGCCTCCACAGATGTAGCTGGAATGCCAAGTCTGATGTAACATCAATTTATGCTCCTATGGCCCTTTATCTGTCAAATTATTGGGAAAGAAAGAAAAAATAAGCTTTTAGAATTTATTTCCTCATAAAAAGAAGATATTTTGAATCTAAATTTTTTTCTGGAAAGCTCCCCAAAAGCTTATTGAGAAAGTACCAAAGGCCCTATTTCCTGTTCTATAACCAACTGACTATATGAACTAAGACATATATAAAATGTTCCAAAAATCTTGGGACATTTTATGCCCAGATTGCATAAAAAGTACTGAGATTTTGGGGACACCCTATGCTAGATTTGGCATTTTACTATTTTCATCTGTTTCTTTCAATTTTTCTTTGACTAGATTGTGTTTTTTTGCATTTTTAGAATTCCCCCTTTTTTGTGTAATAATGCTTTCTAAAGCCTCTAAACCATCCAAATCCAATGAAAGAGAAGTAGAAAGGATTAGTGGATAGACACATGATCTCCAAAACAGGAAGACCTCATTTCCATATCCCATTTACAATATATACTTATTGTATGTCTCTGGACAGGTCACTCCTTCTCTTAGCATTCTAGGCACTCCTCTAAATTTATAAATTACAGAGTAAATGCTGACCTGTATTGATAGAGGAAGTTTTTCTCCAGAAACATCCTGTGCCAATGAAATTTCCGGTCCTATCCCTCTCTCCAGTTACAATGAATCATCTCATTTGCCATCCTGACTCCACTTTCAGGATTAATTATTCATTTACAATTTGCAATGCTGTTTTCTTATGACTTATGTTTCTATGTTGTTTTATGTTTTACAAAATGTTTTTCCCTCTACAATAACCTCACGAAGGAAATATTGCAAGTACTATTACTTTTATTTAATTAATTAAACTGAAGCACGAATTGATTGCTCACTTGTCCAAGGACACACTGGAACTAGATATTAGAGCTAGCAGACTCCATGGCCATTGCTCTTTTTATCCTATTCCTTTGCTGAAATGCTATTCAATCCTATCTAATTATATGACAGTCTAGAAGATTGGCCAAAGTAATTGTCTCTAAACATATTATTTCTGTGGCCAATATGGCAGCAAAGGAAAGTGATAAATGTTGGAGGGGATCTAGCAAAATTGGGACACTAATAAACAATGGTGGAATTGTGAATTGATCCAACCATCCTGGAAGGCAATTTGGAACTATACCCAAAGAGCTTTAAAAAAATGCCTGCCCTTTGACCCAGCCATTGGGTTTGTACCCAAAAGAAATAATAGGGAAAAAGACTTGAACAAAATATTTATAGCTGAGCTCTTTGTGGTGATAAAAAAATTGGAAAATGAGGGGGTGTCCATCAATTGGGGAATGGCTGAATAAATTGTGGTATCTGATGGTGATGTAATGCTATTCAAAATAAATAAATAAATTATAAAAATAAACATATTACTTCTGGCTTCAGAGACAATTTGAAATAGTCTTATGTTGTCTACTTACCAAGTAATTTCAAATTCATGGTTTCAAAATCAATTCATAGAGGTTAGAAAATTAGCATGAAAAGTGAAAATCTTCAGTTAAAAAAATCCCTTGAAAAAAAGAACCTATTCGTCCAAAAATATTTATAACAGCTCATTTTGTTGGAGCAATAAATTGGAAACTGAGGAAATGCCCATAAACTGGGAAATGGATGAACAAGTTGTGGCATATGGTTGTAATGGAAAATGACCAGGAAAATTTAAGAAAAATATAGAAAGACTTGTATGAACTGATGAAGAGTGAAATGAGCAGAACTGGGAGAACACTAAAAATTGTATGATGAACAACTCTGAATAACACAGTTATCCAAGACATCCTAAATGACTCACGATGAAAAATGCTTTCCAGACTCAGAGAAAGAACTGATGGAGTCTGAATGAAGATTGAAGTATGCCATGTTTCATTTTATTTTCTTCATGATTTTTTAAAATATGTGTCTTTTTCCTCACATGAATGATCAACATCAAATTGCTTACCTTCTTGGAGGTGTTGGGGGACTGACGGCAGGGAGGGAAAGATGGAACTCAAAATGCTAGAAGACAAATACCAGAATTTGCTTTTACATGTAATTGAGAAAGAATAAAACATTACAGAAGGAAAAATAATAAGACTCCCCCCCCCAATTACTGATAAAAGGTCCTTTGAGCACAACTGCAAGTAAATTCTTTTTGGGAGTTATCATGATAGACTGTTGATCAGGAGAAAGTTAGAAACCAGCATTTATATTTAAATAGTAGGAAAAATATAAAACAAAAATATGTAAAGACTTAACTGTCAGGAAGACTAATATTTGGAGGAGGGAATCTTGGAAGAGCTTAACATATACGTATGGTTAAGCTTGATCTTCATGCTATTTCATACAGGGCAGCGTCTGTTTTTAATTGGTCTTTTCCTCTACCTGGAATGTTTTTCTTAAATACTTCCACTTTATAGAATCCCTTCCTTTATAGAATCCCATCACAAGTTCTACCTAACAATGCTTGTGTGTGTGTGTGTGTGTGTGTGTGTGTGTGTGTGTGTGTGTGTGTGTGTGTGATGTCCCTAAAAAGGGTTTCAAGATTCTTAAAAGCAGAGGAAGTCTAATTTTTTGTCTTTGAATTCCAAGGACCTAGAATACTGCTTGGCACATACTAGGTACTTAGTAAGTCCTTGTCGACTGAGTGATGGATTGATTGACTCTTTGAGAGTGATAAGATGGCCAAAGAAGTGGGTTGTTCATGTTTCACTGTGAAGCAAGGGAAGACACAAGGAAGTTAAGGGGAATAAAGAAGACTAGAGAGGCCAACTAAAGTTATTCCATCCTATTGGCTTTAACCTCCCCAGAAGAATGAATAGACTCCAGGATAGGATAAAAATGGGATTTCTTTCAATGGAAAGAGCAGTCCAATATTAGAAATGTTTGTCAAAGGATAACTTGAATGAATGAACCCCAAGCAGAATCATTTCTCTCATTTTCCTTTCATTCAGGTAATGTCCTTTGTTTCTCTTTAAATTGTGTTTGGTTGCAATGCCTCCTAACTTGTTGCTTTTCATAAATTCTAAAATATAAAAAAAGGCTCATTTATTCCTGCTGCCATCAAGACTTCTTTACTCACTGAGTCTTCTTGGTTCAGACATTTATTATCCTTTCCAAAACTGACTGCAAATATTGACTATATTGTATGTTTAATTCAAAATGGGGCTCTCAGGCATAATTCTCAGAGAGATGAGACAAAAATTAATTGATTTTTTTTAAAATTAAAGATTAAAGTTGATTGAGTCATTATTCCCAAAATTATCAGTAGAACCGGACAATGCTACTCTTTCAGCATGATGGTTTTTCAAAAGAAGACTGAAAAGCCATATAGGTTCAGGAGCTATACTCTCATTACTTCAGATCATTTATAATAAGATATATAATAATTATTTGTTGTAGCTATTTAAAAATATATGATCTTTTAATCTTTGTCATTGCTTATATTCTCCCCTCTAAAAAACAATAAATTGCAGCAATGACCTTCATAGCAAAAAATTAGCCTCAAGTAAAGCAAGTTCCCACTTTGATCATATCAAAAATATGTATTTCATTCCCATTTTAAGTTCATCATCTCTGTAGAAATATGTAATCACTTTTTTCCATATTGTTGTTGTTGCTGTGAAAACTGTTTTCCTACTTCAGTTTACTATGCATCAGTTCATAAAAGTCTTCCTAGTTTCCTCTAATTCTGTGCATTTAATCATTTCTTTTTTTTGTCTGTGTATAGGTATTAATAATTTTAGGCTCTAAAAATAATTCATTAGAGTTATGGAAAGATAATTTGACTGAGGGCCCATGAGATATTCATTCTAGCATTATATCCTACCATTCATTAGCTATCAGATATTTTACATGTCTCCATGTTGAACCTAGTGCTAGGCAATTAATACTTATTGACTGATTGAATGGTTGTTTATTTTGTGTTCCATTGTAAAATAATAATTAATTTGTGAAATTATGAAGTATAACTATGGATTATAGTTGGGAGCACTTGGAAGCATGGACTTGATGGAGGTAGAAGAGTTTGCTGAGGTTGAGTTTGATGTCCTATTTTTATGGATTATGGCAGGTCACCAACTCTTAATCCTTGCCACTTGGGCTTATTTCATTTATATATCCAAATATCTTTCAAAGTTTTCAATAAAATTTTAATTTGTCCACATCATCTCAAAATTATCAGGTGATATGCCCATCTTTACTGCAAAGGTCTAAAATTTGCTCATCACAGGATAAGAAGTTCCTTACAGCAGCACCTAGATTGCTTCCCCTGACTTAGGACACATTACTGGGATATGATTTTGATTAATATATGATACAATTTGTATGATTGTTCGGACTTTGGAATGGTCTTTGTATGACTTGCAGTTTCCTCTTTGCAATCTTAATCCTGGCTACTTATAAACTTTCTTGGAGAAGATAGGTGCTACAGTGGATAGAGTGCAGGTCCTAGAGTCAAGAGGATTCATCTGAGTTCAAATCTGGCCTCAGATATTTACCAGCTGCATGGCCCTGGACAAGTCACCTAACCCTGTTTGCCTCAGTTCCTCATTTGTAAAATAAAATGGAGAAGGAAATAGCAAATCATCCCAGTATCCTTGCCAAGAAAACCTCAAATGGGGTCATGAACAGTCAAATGAAACTGAAACAACTGAACAGCATAAACAATGAATAAATTTACTATATTTATCAGAAGAGTAAAGATAAAAATTTAAGGCACTTTGTTTATCTTTGTTCTAGGAAGCCCACTTGTGGGCATTCCCTCCACTAATGCAGTATTGTAAGTTGTCTATCCTTTATGGGCTTTTAATGGTAGCCCATATGGCTACATATCACAAAATTAGTATATATCAGAGAGAGAATTTGAGCCCAAATCTTCATGTCTTTAAGATTAGCTCTAAAGTCTCAGCTCCATGCTTCATAATGCCTTGATTTAAAGTACAGATGGCCTGTAATGTAACAGAACAAACCTAGACAAGTATTTTTCTCCTTTTAAAGACAAAGGACAAAGGAAAAAATATAGTTTTGTATATGCGTATATTTGTTCAGTTGTTTCAGTCATATCTAACTCTTCATGACCCCATTTGGAGTTTTCCTGAAAAAGATACTAGAGTAGCTTGCCATTTTCTTCTCTAGCTTGTTTGACTTGCCTAGGGTCAGACAGCTAGTAAGTGAGGCCATATTTGAACTCAGGAAGGTAGATTTTCTTGATTCCAGGCATAGAAATCTATCCACTGGACCACTTAGCTGCTCCTCTACAAATATACTTTACTATTAACTTGAGTATGGGAACTTTATGTTTTTCAGTAATTTCAGTCATGTCCAACTCTTTGTGATGCCATTTGAGGTTTTCTTGACAAAGATACTGGAGAGGTTTGTCATTTCCTTCTCCATCTCACTTTGCAGATGAAGAAACTGAGGTGATCAGGGTTAAAAGATTTACTCAGTGCCACACAACTAGTAAGTATATGAGGCCAGATTTAAACTTGGGTTCTACTGACTCCAGGCCCAGTGTTCTATCTATATTGCTACATACCTCTCTCTCTCTCTCTCTCTCTCTCTCTCTCTCTCTCTCTCTCTCTCTATCTATCTCTCTCTCTCTCTCTCTCTCTCTCTATCTATCTATCTATCTATCTATCTATATATGTGTGTGTGTGTGTGTGTAAAAGTCATTCAATAAATAATTCCACATGTGACAATTTCTATTTAAGATTTTAAGAGTTGAAATTGTATTTTTGTTATGCATATATCAAAATACTACATTGTAAGAACAGTGAAGAAACATTTTTTCCTAATATATCAATTGATTCCTCTTCAATTTTATCAGCCATGAGGTCCAGTGGCCCACTGGTATACACAGTTGGAGAATTACTTTCCACATTATTAACTCTAGTCATTTTCTACTCATTGGTGTTAACTGTTCTTTTGCTATTTATTTGTCCCAGCACTAAGAGTACAATTATGTTAATCTCTGTTATAAATAGACAATTCTGGGGAGAAAAATGGCTGCATTTGGCCAAGAATGAGAGGTAATTCTCAGCAGAGACTCCAAATCCTCAATCAGACCTTTATTGGTTTTGAGAATTAAAGTTAATCTTATTTATATTTGTTTATATTTTAGTTATGAATAATGAGACTTCATTTGTTCCCTGTATGAGTTGTAAAAGGACTACAGGCTCAGAGGTGGAAGAGTCGTTGGAAATTTGGTGAAACCATATCATTTTTCAGATGAGGAAACTGAGGACTAGAGAAGTGAATTCAATGTCCCAAGGTAAGACAAGTAGTGGCAGAGCAATGGTTTGAACCTAGGTCCACTGATTCCAAATCCGATAAAGAGACAAATCCTCCTTTGGCACTAATTCAATTCCAGACAGCTACAATTGGTGATAAAAATAGAGTTCAAATTCTTACTTAGATAGTCATGCTTCACATTTATAATAATCATGAATTCCTTGGAACTGTCTGATTGTTGACAATGATTAAGAATATCCCTCTAATTAGAATTAATTAGCTCATTAGAAGAATTTTCCCCATAAAAAAAAGTGAAAAGTACAAACTTTTGTTTTCCAAAAAATTTCAGAAACAATATTTAGGCTTGGGATTTATTTGGACAGTGTAAGGCATTTGTATATGTTATTCTAGAAGAATATTCACATCATTAATGGTTGTTCTTCTGAAGACTTACCATTGATTATTTCCTCTCTATGACTCATTGAACTAATATTGAATCATCAAGTTAAGACAGATTATTTTATTCCTTTAATTTTCTCTCATTTGAGAAAGTCAAGACCCCTTGAAAACTGCATTTTTCCTTTTCAAATATTAGTTTATTTCTTTGTTTTTTTCAGAGAAACAAAGATAATTTTATTAATCCACTCTTGGCAAGAAAGGGCCTTTTGTGCTGATTTCCTAGTATGGATAACAGGATGTTGACAGGCATCATTGTTAGGTAAACAGAGCCTATCTTTGGTTCTTTCCAACACATCTTGATCCTTGAGCTTTTTCTCTTAACTTACATTATTTTCTTTCAGATATTTAATTCTTATTAATTCCTGTTAAAGTGTTAGATGATAACTAAGAAAATTAAGGGTGAAAAAAAAGAGATGCCTCTCCCAAGGACAGATGTATTTTAAAAGATATATTTGAAGGATAAAGAAACTGTTAGAGCTCAAAAGACTAAAGCATTACAGAATGAATGACATGTGGAGAGAAGTATATTTTGAGGTAAGAGGTCCTGTCTGGAGTATAGCTGCTTCCTATACAGCCTCCCCTTACCCTGACCTTCTCCCTCCATACAACTCAGATGAATCCCTACTGCACAGTTACTTAGCGGCTTTCTAGGTGTGGCTTCTTCCCTCTAAAAAATCTGTTTGACCCTAATTTTTTGATATAGTTTCCTGGCCCGCAGTAAATAAAAAAACAAACTCTCAGACTTGATGGTTGCTGAGAAGATGCACATCTTCACATTCTATAGTCTAGTTGAACTGATTTGGACTCCATTATCTATCAAAGCTGGAGGTAAGGGTTTTTTTTTTGTATTCTTATTGTGTTGTGTCAAAGCATATATGCTGTATAACCTTGCTGTTTTATAGCAAAATAAATTTCCTTTCTTAAATATTCAGAGATTCCTGAATCCCAAGACTGAATCTAAACTAAGAGAATGCTGGCTCTGGAGTCATAGTCAACACATTCTGATCAGGTCACCTAGCTTTTTTTTCATCCTTTTGAAATACAAGTTCTAATTGAATAGAAATATCTTCATCACTCTTCTTTGTTGTGAAAAACATTAATTTAGGCCAGGTTAAGATGGCGGCAGAGTAAAAAGCAGCTCTTAACCTCTCCTGACCAAAACAGAAAAAACTCCTCAAGGGGACATAAAAACAAGACCAGACGAACGGAGGAACCCCACAACAGGGTGCAGCGTGGAAGGTATGTGGAATCTGGACATTTCCATGCTATAAAGGGGTGAAACAGGTCTCACTAAATCACGGGCTGAGCAACCACCCCACCACCCCCTCCACACCCACCACCTATAGCGCCGAAGCCAGTTAAAAAGAAATAGAGCAAGTTTGGGGCACCCATCAAGTCATTGGCAGCTCCAGGGCCTGTTCCTGAGAGCAGCAAGATTTGGGACCCCAATAAGCCAAAGAACGCAGGCGAAATCTGAGCGTGGGAGAAGAGCGCAGGAGCAGTGGAGGCGTGGGTGGAGGCAGACACAGCCACGAGCTAAAGCTCTGAAACCCTGAGTGGGGAACCACCTTGGGCGGGTATAGGATTGTGGAAGCAGCACCCTGAGACTTGTAAAGGAACCTCCCGCAGAGGATCAAGCAAGGGGTTTCACCAGGGGGCTTGACCTTGGAAAAATCCAAAACTCAGACCTCAGGAGCCAAAAGACCAGCGGACAGACCCCGAGTGCGAGGATAAAGCTGAGAAGCTGCTGGGCTAATGATGGCTACCCAGTCTCAGGAAGTTCAGAAGAGAAATATTAACAACAAGAAAAAGAAGTCTTTAACACTCGACACCTTTTACACAGAGAAAATCCAGACAACCAAGCAAACAGAGGAGGAGAACAAACAAGTATCCGGACCCTCCTCAAATAAGGAAAACTCCTCACAAACTATGGAAGAGTTTAAAACTGAGATTCTGAGGAAGATGGAAGAGATCTGGCAAGAAAATAACAGTTTAAAAGGTAGAATCTTGCAATTGGAAAGTGAGGCTCAGAAATCAAATGAACTGATAAGCAAAGTGAACCAGATTGAAAAAGAAAACCAAAAGATCATAGCTGAAAACGAAAAGTTTAGAGCCGAAAAACAGTCCCTAAAGGCTAGAATTGAGCAATTAGAAGCTAATGATCTCTCAAGACAACAAGAACAAATAAAACAAAGTCAGAAGACTGAAAAAATAGAAGGAAATATGAAATATCTCAATGAGAGAGTGACAGACCAAGAAAACCGGTCTAGAAGAGACAATTTGAGAATAATTGGTCTTCCAGAAAAACCAGAAATTAATAGAAACCTGGACTCCATAATAAAAGAAATTATTCAGCAAAATTGCCCTGAAGTCCTACAACAAGAGGGCAATATAGACATCGAAAGGATTCATAGAACACCCACCACATTCGATCCAGAGAAGAAAACGGCCAGAAATATAATTGCCAAATTCAAGAGCTTTCAAGCAAAGGAAGAAATCTTACAAGAAGCCAGAAAGATATAATTCAAATATCAAGGAACACCAATCAGGATCACACAGGATCTGGCAGCCTCCACACTAAAAGACCGTAAGGCTTGGAATATGATATTCAGAAAGGCAAGAGAGCTGGGCCTGCAACCACAGATCAACTACCCATCAAAATTGACTATATATTTCCAAAGGAAAGTATGGGCATTCAACAAAATTGAAGAATTCCAAGTATTTGCACAGAAAAGACCAGGGCTAAATGGAAAGTTTGATATCCAACCACAAAAATTGAGAGAAACATGAAAAGGTAAATAAGAAACAGAGGGGAAAGAAAGAAAACTTATAATTTTTAAATTTGCCTTTTTAAGGGCCGCAGTAAGATCTAATTATATGTATTCCTATGTAGAGAAATGTTATGAATAATTCTCTGTAGTGAACTCTATTCACTATTATAGTATCCACTATTATAGTAATCAGAAGAATAATTAACAGGGTGAGGGTAGAACACTAAATAATCTAAGATGACATGGGGGAATGGGAAAGAGGGGGTGAATAGCAGGGGACACCAAGAGAAACTTGAGTGAATAAGAAAAATAGGATATTCTATTACACACAAAGAGGGTATGGGAAGGAGAGGGGACAAATACTATTATAAGAAGGAGAGGAAGAGAGCATTAAGAGGTAATAATCAAACCTTTCTCTCAGTGTAATCAACCCGGAGAGGGAAGAGTAGCTATACTATCCATTGGGACATAAAACTCTTATCTAACCCTTCTGAGAAAGTCAGAAGGGATAAATCAAGGGAAACAGGGGAGTGGGGAGGTCAAAAAAAGGGAGGGGAGAAGAAGGGGAAGGGAATTCATAAGGCCGTTAAAAACAAAAAGGGGGGGGGAATAAGAGAGGAGATAGAAAGGGAAGTCAATCAAGGGAGGGGATAAGGGATAGGGTCTTAATAGCAAACCACTGGTTTTAAAGGAAATAGTTTAAGGAGAAGGGGTAGGAATAGGGGAGGAAACGAAAATGTCAGCAAATGCACAACTGATGATTACAACTCTGAATGTGAATGGGATGAACTCGCCCATAAAATGGAAGCAAATATTAGAGTGGATTAGAAACCAAAATCCTACCATATGTTGTCTACAAGAAACACATATGAGACAGGTGGACATACACAAGTTTAAGGTTCAGGGTTTGAGCAAAATCTTTTGGGCATCAAATGAGAAAAAGAAGGCAGGAGTGGCTATTATGATTTCTGACAAAGCCAAAGTAAAAATAGATATGATTAAAAAAGACAGGGAAGGTCATTACATCCTGATTAAAGGCAGTATAAACAATGAGGAAATAACACTGCTCAATATATATGCACCAAGTGGCATAGCATCCAAATTCATAAAGGAGAAACTGGCAGAGCTCAAGAAGGAAATGTAGATAGTAAAACCATACTAGTGGGAGATCTAAATATTCCTCTTTCAGATCTAGATAAATCAAACTGAAAAATAAATAGGAAAGAGGTAAGAGAGGTGAATGAAGTCCTAGAAAAATTAGATTTAATTGATATGTGGAGAAAAATAAATAGGGACAAAAAGGAATACACCTTCTTTTCAGCTGCACATGGCACATTCACAAAGATTGACCATGTTATAGGGCATGGAACCATTGCAAACAAATGCAAAGGAGCAGAAATAATAAATGTAACCTTCTCAGATCATGATGCAATAAAAATAATAATTAGTAAGGGCACCTGGACAGGCAAATCAAAAACTAATTGGAAATTAAATAATATGATTCTCCAAAACCAATTTGTCAAAGAAGGAATCATAGAAACAATCAATAATTTCATTGAAGAAAATGACAATGATGAGACATTCTACCAAACTCTGTGGGATGCGGCCAAGGCAGTATTCAGGGGGAAATTTATGTCCTTGAGTGCATATATTAACAAATTAAGGAGGGCAGAGATTAATGAATTGGGCATGCAACTCAAAAAATTAGAAAGTGAGCAAATTAAAAATCCCCAGATTGAAACTAAATTAGAAATACTAAAAATCAAGGGAGAAATTAATAAAATCGAAAGTAAAAGAACTAATGAATTAATAAATAAGACTAGAAGCTGGTACTTTGAAAAAACAGATAAAATAGACAAAGTACTAGTCAATCTAATAAAAAAAAGGAAAGAAGAAAACCAAATTGACAGTATCAAAGATGAAAAGGGAGACTTCACCTCTAATGAAGAGGAAATTAAGGCAATCATTAAAAATTATTTTGCCCAATTATATGGCAATAAATATAACAATTTAGGAGATATGGATGAATATTTACAAAAATATAAACTGCCTAGATTAACAGCAGAAGAAATAGAATACCTAAATAATCCCATATCAGAAATAGAAATTGAACAAGCCATCAAAGAACTCCCTAAGAAAAAATCACCAGGGTCTGATGGATTCACAAGTGAATTCTATCAGACATTCAAAGAGCAACTAATCCCAATACAATACAAATTATTTGATATGATAAGCAAAGAAGGAGTCCTATCAAATTCCTTTTAAGACACAAATATGGTACTGCTTCCAAAGCCAGGGAGATCAAAAACAGAGAAAGAAAACTACAGACCAATCTCCCTAATGAACACAGATGCAAAAATCTTAAGTAGAATACTAGCAAAGAGACTCCAGCAAGTAATTAAGAAGATCATCCACCATGATCAGGTGGGATTTATACCAGGAATGCAAGGTTGGTTCAACATTAGGAAAACCATCCAAATAATTGACCATATCAACAGTGTAACAAACAAAAATCACATGATCATCTCAATAGATGCTGAAAAAGCCTTTGACAAAATATAGCATCCATTCCTATTGCAAACACTGAAAAGTATAGGAATAGAAGGACCTTTCCTAAAAATAATAAACAGTATATACCTAAAACCATCAACAAACATCATATGCAATGGGGATAAATTAGAAGCCTTCCCAATAAGATCAGGAGTAAAACAAGGATGCCCATTATCACCTCTATTATTCAACATAGTACTGGAAACACTAGCAGTTGTAATTAGAGAAGAAAAACAAGTTGAAGGTATCAAAATAGGCAAGGAGGAGACTAAGCTATCACTCTTTGCAGATGATATGATGGTCTACTTAAAAAAATCCTAGAGAATCAACTAAGAAGCTTGTAGAAATAATCAACAACTTTAGCAGTTGCAGGATACAAAATAAATGCACATAAATCATCAGCATTCCTATACCTTTCCAACACACTAGAGCAGCAAGAAGTAGAAAGAGAAACACCATTTAAAATCACCCTAGACAATATAAAATACTTAGGAATCTATCTACCAAAACAAACACAGCAATTATATGAAAACAACTACAAAACACTTTCCAAACAAATAAAACTGGATCTAAACAATTGGAAAGCCATTGATTGCTCATGGGTAGGTCGAGCTAACATAATAAAAATGACAATTCTACCCAAATTAATTTACCTATTTAGAGCCATACCTATCAAGCTACCAAAAAACTTCTTTACTGAATTAGAAAAAACTATAACAAATTTCATTTGGAATAACAAAAGATCAAGAATATCAAGGGAAATAATGAAAAAAAAATGTGAAGGAAGGGGGCCTAGCAGTACCAGATATTACACTATACTATAAAGAAGTAGTCATCAAAACAATATGGTACTGGCTAAGAGATAGAGAGGAGGAT
>NC_058132.1:466873634-466919291 GCF_016433145.1 Gracilinanus agilis | reverse complement strand
ATTCCACGTACCTTCCACGCTGTGCCCTGTTGTGGGGTTCCTCCGTTCGTCTGGACTTGTTTTTATGTCCCCTTGAGGAGTTTTGTGTGTTTCGGTCAGGAGAGGTTAAGAGCTGCTTCTTACTCTGCCTCCATCTTAACCCGGAAGTCTAATTAATGCTAGTTTTGAGAATTTTTCCATATGACTAAAGAAAGTTTTAATTTATTCATCTGAGAATTTCCTAATCATGTGTTTTTACCACTTTTCAATTAAGGTATCTGTATTCTTATTAATTTGACTCAATTATCTATATTTGAGAAAAGGAATATTTATCATTAATTTCATTAATACTGGGTATTTTGTTCTTTCAGATGAATTTGGATATTATTTATTATTATCTTTTCTAGCTCTATAGAATAAATTTTGGATAGTTTGATGCTCATTGCACTAAGTAAATTAATTTAGGAATGATTGTCATTTTATTGTATTGGCTCAGTTTAACAACGAGCAATTAATTCTCTCTTGTTTAGATATGACTTTATTTCTGTGAAAAGATTTGAATTTGTGATCATATAGTTCCTGGATTTAGGAATGTATTTGGCCCTAGGACTTTTTTGTTACCATTGATGGCTTATTTAATTTCTTTTTTCTGAGGTGGGATTTTTAAAGTATTCAATTTCCTATTCTGTTAATCTGGACATTATATAATACATATTTCCATCTTTGTCACATTGTGAGTTAAAACATATAATGCTTACACTAGAGAAAAATTTGTGGAAGAAATAAGGTGATGAATTATGTTTAATGTGAATTCAGACTCCATCTGTTATTCTATGGATATTCTTTTTCATCATGAGTCCCTCAGAACTATCCTGTTTAAATTCCATTAATTTCATTTAGATTATGGAATTGATTGGCATATTATTGGGAAAAATTATTTCTAATAAGTGTTTTAATTTCTTCTTCATTGTTTATAATTTTGCCCTTTCCATTTTCAATATGAGTAATTTGGTTTTCCTCTTTCTTTTTTTGATCAAATTAATCAATAATTTATTTATATTATTCATTTTCCATAAAACCAAATTCATCTGGAAGAACAAAAGATAAAGAATATAAAGGGAAATAATGAAAAAATGTGAAGGATGAGAGCCTAGCAGTACTAGATCTTAAATTGTGTTATAAAGCAGTGGTCATTAAAACAATATGTTACTGGCTAAGAGTCAGAAGGATGGATCAATGGAATAGACTAGGGGTAAATGATCTCAGCAAGCTAGTGTTCTATAAATCCAAAGATCCAAGCTTTTGGGACAAGAACTCACTATTTGACAAAACTTTTGGGAAAATTGGAAAACAGTATGGAAAAAATTAGCTTTAGACCAGCATTTTACACATTATACCAAGATAAATTTGAAATGGGTAAATGACTTAAATATAAAGAGTGAAATCATAAATAAACTAGGTGAACATAGAAGAATATACCTGTTAGATCTGTGGGAAAGGAAGGAATTTAAGAACAAGCAAGAGATAGAGAACATTACAAAATGTAAAATGAATACCTTTTATTAGATCAAATTAAAAAGTTTTTGTACAAATAAAAGATCACTTTATTGCAAATATGAATAATATGGAAATGGGTTTTGAACAATAATACATGTATAATCCATTGAAATTGCTTGTCAGCTCTGGGTGGGGGGGAAGGAAGAGGAGTAGGAAAAATTATGAATCATATAACCATGGGAAAATATTCTAAATGAATTTTTAAAAAAGAAAAAAAGGAAAATGTATATTCCTTTTTATTCCCATTCACTTTTCTCCAGAGGTCTAGCAAGTCTCACTTTTCTAAAATTTTGTTCACCTAATTAATGTCTTCCTTGTATATTTTTTGGGTTTTGTTTCTCTTATTCTGAGAGGGGAAGGGAATGTCTCCTACTAATGTAGTTTTATTAATATTTTTTTGTTTTTAACTCATGTAATTTCTCCATTAGGGACTTTGATGCTATGCCATTTGGCACATATATGTTTAATATATATATATATATATATATATATATATATATATATAGCTTCATTGTCTATGGTTCCTTTTATGAATACATAATTTCCTTCTTTTTCCTCTCTTAATTAGGTTAATTTTCACATTTGCTTTTTCTGAGATAATTGCTACTTCCCCCACCCCCACTTTTTTTTTTAACTTTAGCTGAAGCATACTAGATTTTGCTCTAGCCCTTTACTTATAGTCTATGCATTTCCTCCTGTTTTAAATAAGTTTTCTTGAAGACAGCATTTGTAAGAACCTTAAATATATCTTGTACCCTATGTGTCTTAAACATTCTAGTAATCACTTTCCCATGTAATTAATATAATCAATTTAACTCCATTATTTTTCTTGATTACCTGAAATATACTAAGAACTTTAAGTATGTCTTGAGCCACAGAAATCTGAAGTATCTAGTTTTCACTTTCCCATGCAGAGTTGTGATTACTTTAATCTCACTGATTCTCTTGAATACCTGAAAGTTCTTTCTTTCATTAAAATCCCATTTCTTCCTTTGGAGTATTATGCTCATTTTCACCGGATAGGTGATTTTTGTTCTAAGCTTATATCTTTTGCCTGGTGGAATATCATATTCTATGTTTTTTATTCCTTTAATGTAGAAGCTACTACATCCTGTATCTTGACTGTGGTTCCACAATACTTTATTTATTTATTTTTTGCCTGCTTATAGTATAGTGCTTGATTTGGTAGTTCTGGTATTTAGATATAACACAGTCTACGGATTTTCAAATATGAGACTGCTTTCAAGACTTTTTCTCTCTTTTGCTCATTTTGGTGTTATTTTTTTCCTTTGATTTTATCTATATGCTTACCTTACCTCAGTTCCTGGGATGGAGGGAGTACTGTTCTACCTTTGTACTGTGCCTAGTTTCAGGTCAGCTGACTCAGTCTCAGATTAATGACTCTGCAGTGCCAACCTGGTTGGCCTACTGTTTGGAGGTTTGCAGCTGTCCAGTTCAGCTGGTTAAATTGAGTCCTGCCCAATCTTGCTGAGGATGGACCTTATTGGCTTGAGTTCCTCCTATTGCTACCTGAGGTGGGTTGCACCCAGCCTTGATTCTGGCAGTACTATGCAGGGCTACTTTCCTCCCACTCCTGCTTCTACTATATTTCATTAGTTTTCACTATTCACTTGCTGATGCTAGACTGCTGGCTTTGCCTTTTTCCCTGCTGCTTGGGTTGTATAGCATTTGAGTTCCAGAGGATTTTTCAGGACCCTCTCCTCATATGCCGGTAAGATGAGTTCTTCTTGCTGTTTCTCCCTATTGTTCTAACCCAGAGCACAGCTTCTCTTCTTTTGTTGAACCTGTAACTCCAGGATTTGTTTTGAGGTATTTTTTTATTCTTTATTTTGAGAGTGGTTGGTAAATTCTGAGTGTCTTTCATTCCGCTCTCTTGGCTACCAGAAGTTAACTCTTCGGGACTTAATATTCTGATGAGAAAACATGTAATATGCACATAAATTGTATATCTATTGCATATAAATTATGTGAATATATGCATATAAATTGTATAAACAGTTTTATTCACATTACATATAGAAAAATTGGAAGATAACTGGGAAAAACTGGCCTTAGCAACTTGAAGAAACAGGGAAGGTCTTCTATAGATTATTACCCTTGGGATAAGTTTGAAGGAAGCTCTGAATTCTAAGAGATGAAGATAAGAAAGGAGAGCATCCAAGGTAGGGGGAACAGCCAGTGAACAGGAATGGATATGGCAGATATATGTTGTGTTATTATTTTGTAATGAAAATTTAAGTTATTTTGATTAATTTTAAGGGTAAGAAATTTGCAGCCTCCTGAAATCTGGAGCCTGAACTCCTTGTGGAAGATGCCATGGAGATGCCCGCAGAGACCACATGCTGTTCCAGAAGATCCTGAGCAAACTGGATATGCAAGATTGAACTCTGGAGGGATTAAATTAATTTGTTTTTGTTAAAATGCATTTGGTTTTATTACTTGCAGTTGTTTTATTAAATGCTTTTATTTTTGTATATTGTACGAAAGGTGACTGTCCCCTAATTGGTTTTGTTCTTGTTTCCCTTTTGTTTCCTTATTGCCAGGTTGTTGCATTTTCCCCTTATAAAAACTGTAGGTATCTTTAGTTCGCAAAGTTTGAAATGATCTATTGTGGAGACTGGTCTCCCAAAGGATTATAGGAGGGAATGTGTGTTTTAAAAATTTGTACCCGGGGGACTTCATGTCCCAGCATTCTTTACTCTTCCTTTGGTTCCCTTGTCTTGCATCCCAGTGTTGCACCCTGGCATGGGTTTGTTTGTAAATTTGCTGGAACCCACTCTGTAGGGGCTTTTGGGACTTTGGCTTTGGCTTGAGCATGGCAAGCTGTTGGGTCTCTGGCTCTTTGCTCTACTCACTCAGCTGAAAGAACCCCTTTTCTCTCTCACTTTGTTGTTATTAAATCCTATAAATTTAAATACTTGGAGTTTTCATTCATTTTTAGTCTTATAATGTCAAGAATGGCAAACAAACCAGTTTGGCTTGCCTGGAACATACATATAGAGGAGCAATGTATAAGAAGACCAGTAATATAATAAGGAGGCAAGTTTTAAAGAGTTTGGAATGCCCAAAATAAGAGTTTATCTTTTATTTTGGTGGTTATAAAGAATTAGTGGAGTTTGAGTAGGAGATGACAACATCTAGTCTAACCCCTTCATTTAATAAATGAAGAAAGTGATGTTCATCAGTGTAATATATTGTGATTAATTTGGAGCAAGAAAGTGCTGGGTACAAATCTCATTTCTGATACCCATTAGTTTTGTGACCCTAAGCTAATCACATTACTTCTTTTTTTTTTAATTTGTAAAATACCAGTAACCTACTTAATAAAATTCCTTTGAGAGTCTAATGACATAATATGTGTTAACTATTTGACTAAACTTAAAATTCTGACTAGATTAATGCAGCCAATACTCTATTTTATTTGACTCATGGATCCTCTTACTTCTTAAAGAACCCTAGTACTCCTTTGAAATTCTGATGAACTATGTATTTCAAATACAGTGGCCCTAACTTTTTGGCTTTCCCCCATTGCCACAATGCCATTTTACTTAAGGAGTTCTCACCTGTGAGATGTTTTAACTGAGATGTAGTTTTCTTCAAGAGTACCAAGTTTAGATAATCCTTGTTACTATCACAAGAACACTCAAATTCTGATAGCAAAAGCTTAATCTTAGTTTTTTTTTGTACATTGCATATATGTAACTTCTATCCCAAACCCTAAAGGCTTTCCTTATTAGTGGAAATGCATACTCTATCCTGCAAAGTAGTCAGATGGCAAGAACTTCAAATTTTAGCCAGTATTCTTTGACAGAGGTACCTCTTTGGGGATTAATCAAATGAGAATCTTCTTCAAATGTTGCATCAGTTTCTAACTTCAAGAGAGAAGATGGAAGAGGCCAATGCTACATTAAAAAACACTAAAAGAAAAGATATAATGAAAGTTATAAGACAAATGGGAAGTCTCCATCATATCTCTTCCAGCTTGATGTTCTAGAGCAGTGGTACCCAAGCTTTTTTGGCCTACCACCGCCTTTCCAGAAAAAATACTACTTAGCGTCCCCTGGAAATTATGAAACTATTTATTGAACTCAGAATAGAATGTAATACAAAAAAGTGTGGCCATCACCACCTTCATGGATCACTGCAGCACCCACCAGGGGGTGGTCGCACCCACTTTGGGAATCACTGTTCTAGAGACTTCAAGGAGTTTCCCTTTCAGTGACATATAGGACTTTGTTCCTTGGTTACACTGAGTTAATTTGCTCCAAATGAGAGAGCTCCTTCACTCTGTATTTTGTAGTACATTTTCTCCTGTTGTACTATGATTCAGATAAATAGGTTTCTTTACTATTGTATCAGTTTTTTTTTAAATGAGAAAGGGATTAAGCCTTTGATATAGAGCTTGGATTCTATTTTCCCCTCCAAAATGACAAATGTGTGAAAAGTTAGATGAAACTGAAATATGCTCCATAGATGAACAATATTTAAGTATTAGATAAATATATTTCTAGGTCAGAATCTTTCTCTCTGGGACCCTAACTTCCTACTTCCCCCCTTAAAAGGAATAAACATCTTCCTTGGAGAAGGGTTGGTAGAGTAGAAGAGTAATGATCTCTATTTCTCCTTCAAGTCACACACAGTGACAGGCACCTTAGCCATATGTGAGCCTTACTACTAATGTGGTGCCCACACTCTTCCCTACATTCTCCTTTCACTACAAGGAGTCAAAGTTCATCTTTTCATTATTTTATTGGATGATTTCCAGGTTAGGAATGAATCACATCTAATTATGTAAATAAATATTGGAGGTTGTGAGCCAATTTTCAGATACTGACCACTAGCTGTGATTTGGTGGTAGGGGAGGTATAATTTTTAAAGAATTTCAGTCAGTTCCTGTTATACAATAAGAGGAGCAGGAGAAGCTCGGGGCTTTAGATCTCATTAAAAATATTGAGATTCATATCAAGCATCATCTCATTGTTGTTTTTTTTTTCTGTCCTAATTGACATTTGAAGAGATAACATGCTTGGATTTAAGGGAAAAAATTTTTGCATTTCTGAGAAACAGTTAAACTCTTTTGTCCATTCATTTCATTTTATATGACTATAATGACAACTAAGACAATTAACTAAGTTCCAAAGGGTAAACCTTGTGCAGTTCAATATGGCTATCTCCAAACATGTAAATTATTTTTATTCTCCAAGTTCAATTTCTTCTCTTATACTTAATATGTTTCTCCCTTAAGCATGTTTAACCACTTTTTAATGACAGATAATCCAATGAAATTTTTAAATTAATAACCTTTTTAGCATTAGTTTGATGTACCCAAGGGAATAAAAGCAAAAGGGGGTCAATTTTGAATCATGTATGCTTCCAGCAATTTAAAAATATATTTTTTTAAATTTATAAAATGCTTTCAAGGTAATGCTATTAAATTCATAGTCTTTCATCCCAGTGTTAGTCATATTTACAGCTCATAGAACATTCCCTTTTGAGAGTCATTTCTTCTCGATTAATTTTTAAACCAAGCATGGCCTGAAAATCAGTTTAAATTATGAATGTGTGGGTTGGTAAGAAAATGACATTTTATGGAAGAACACATTTTCTGCTTGACTGTATAAAGAAATGTTAAAAATACTTCCTTCAGAATGTTATTCATGTTAATAAAATAAAATAGAGAAATTATACGAAGAAAAATACTCACATATTCTTCAGGGAAGGTGATAAAGTTTTCTTTTCTACATTTCTTTTCTTTTCCTCAAAGGTCCAGACTTCAGGGTGACATCTCCCTGATGAAGCCTGTTCTGATCATCCCAGCTAATGTAATTTCATCGTCCTCAAATTGGCCAGTCAACAGGCATGTATTACTGTCTTCTATGTACCAGACACTGTGCTGATTAAGGATACTGACAAAAAAAGAGCTACTCCCTTCTCTCAAGGAACTTGCATTCTTCTGGGACTTTTGTGACATACTTTGGTGGATATCTGACCTTATATTATTTCCTTTGGTTTGTTTTTTGATTGATTGAATCAGTAAACATTTAGTAAGCACCTATTAAGTGCATGTCACTGTGCTAAGCCAATAGATAGATATAGATAGATACAGATAGATAGATTGATAGACAGACTATAAAAGAAACAGTGCCCCCCCCCCAAACTTAACTTCTATTAGGGGTTAAAAGAAAATATGCTTAAGTTTAGTAGTTTGATAAGTTGCAATGTGATATCTCCCTGATCACAATAATAATTTTGTAGATGAAAAGTTGAAAGGGACTTTAGAAGACATAAAGTCCAAGTTTCTTCATACTGCAGTTAGTATTGTTTTTGTATGTGATAGTTATTTGTGGCATGTCTTCTCTACTCTAAACATGTATGTTTGTTTTAATTGATAAGCCACTGAAGGGAAATTACTTTCTTTTTAAAATAGTTTATTTTTCCAAATTTCAGGTTGTTACAGTTTTCAATAATTGTTTTCTGTAATTTTGTTATCTATGTTCTTGATAGCTTTATTAATTTGACTTTTGTGTACTTCAGAGTCTGCTGTATGGTGTCTCTTTTGTGGTAGTAGTATAGTAAAGGCATATGGTAGTTCCTAGAAAGGATGCTTGTTTCCCCAACCAGAATGCCACATGTGAGAGATCTTTGGCTCGGGAAAGGAATTCAGCATCAGTGCATATTTCCAGGAAGATAGTTACTTCAAATGGATATAATGTAGAGAATTATCTGACAGATCACTAAGAGGTATTAGACAGTCATATCTTGTTCCTGTGGTGTCATGGGAGCAACATTTTGACTCCCCATGTACAGGCAAGTTAGGCTAGGTTTCTCTTGAACCATTTTAAAATGTCTTCAAAACTTGATTATAAGGAAGGAAAGAGAGGGTGTGTGTAATGTATTGTGGCTATTGACAGTACTTGGTTTCCTAAATATAGAATAACTTGGAAGAACTATAGGTATGCATGAGCCTAGCTGGTAGAATACAATGGGCAAATCAGGAAGGGAAGCTTCACTCAAGTGATGTTCTCAATGAAGATCCTTGGTGATATTTTTGTCTTGATATAGTCAAGTATCCTATTGTTAACTGCCGGAATTTTTTGGACTTCTCCATCATGCCCTACCTGGGAATCTTTTCAATCTACAAGATCATATAAGATGTAACTCATTAGTACTCTCTGCCTACTGGGTCCTCTCTGATTCCAATGATGCATGGAGAACACCTCTTTGAATCTCCATTTAAAGGGGGGTCACAGGCTAACCACTTTTTTATTTCCCACCTGGCTATACTTCTTTTGACTTCTTTATGACACTTGTATGCTGAGTACCTTACACAAACCTTTATAGTTCCTTTTTCTGTATTATCTTCTTCCATTCCATTGTCATCTCCTTCAGAGTCAGTACTCTGTATTATCTTCTTCCATTCCATTGTCATCTCCTTCAGAGTCAGTACTATCTTCCCTTTTTTTTAATCCCAGAGATTTGTTTAGAAGTTCTCTAATAGTTATATCAATTTTAAGTAAACCATGAGACAGAGAGGACAATATCCTCCAGATGTTCCAGTTGTGAATGACTGTGCTAATTGCATCAAGTCATAGAATACTGTAGAATCTCCTAAATAAGATTCATAATCACTTACTAGTATTCATCTTCACTACCTACACATACATGTAAACAAAAACAAATGAATAAAGTGTTGATTGTTCATATGCAGTCAAATGGAAGATATGCAGGACTCATGCAATAGCACAAATATCCTTGATAGATAGTTGGATGGATAATGAACAATTGAACACCAAATTGAATAAGAGGAGGAGAATGGGCTTACCTGCCTTTGAAAAAAGTAAAGAATTTTAATGGCCTCAAGGTTCTTACTGAAACAAAATAACATCTTTTACATTTTTAAAAGAGCAATGTCCTTCTTGTTATTCAAAAAATATGTGAGTCATGGAGTAAGGGTCTTTGAAGAATTTAAAAAGCACTCAAAAGACAATGAATAAATGCATAGGTGATATGAATAGACTCCAACATATTGCCAATGAGGAATTATTCTAGGAAAGTAACTTGAAGAATATTGTGAGATCCTAATTTTGTGAAAATAGTGAACAAAAACTGATGTACATTTCAGTTCTTATACACTCAACATTATTATTAGTCATCTAGAAAGTTTTCTATGTAGAAGAACTATGGAGAGATATAGATAATATACTGGATAAGAAGGCATGAATAGATTTCGATATAGGGTGACTACTTAAAACTATTCTATCGATTGGTTAATCAACAAACGGTTTTTAAGAACTCAAAATTCCCCAGGCATGGTGCTAACCACTGAGGGCACAAGGAAAAAGTTAAAACTGTCCTTGCATTCCAGAAGTTTACATTCCAATGGATGAAGTGACATATTTAAATAAGACAATTAGCCAATAAGTATTTATTAAGCGTCCAATATGTGCCAAGCTCTATACAAAGTTGTAAGGAAACAAGGAAAGACAAAAAAAACCAGTCTCTGCCCTCATGGAGCACATAATCCAATGGAGGAAGACAGAAAATAGACAACTATGTACATATAAATATGATCCATAGGAAATAATTAAAAGAGACAAGATGGTAGAATTAAGAGAAATTGAAAAAGAATAGAAACTGAAGATCATATTTCAGCTGGGACTTCAAAATGAAGCTAGTCAATATAGAAGGCAGAGAAGAGAATATAGAAGAAAATATAGTAGAAGAAATGGGGGAAAGGCAGAAGATGCCCAGAGCTAAAAGACAGAGTGTCTTGTTCGAGGAATAACTAGTATACTATTGGCACTGGATTGAAGACTATAAAGGAAGAATACTGAAAAGGTGGGAGGTCAGAAGCTGTTATGAAGGACTTTGACCATTAAATTTTAATAGTTATATTCAAGACATATAAAGAGTAGATGAAGTTAATCTTAGAGGAGAAAGCAAAAGCAGTCAGAAAGGAGATCAGGAAAAGTCTTTTACTGTGAGTGGTATTTCTGTTGAGCTTCAAAGGAAGCTAAGAATTATAAGAACTGAAGCAGGAAAACATTCCAGGATTGATGGATATACAACAGAAAAGCAAAGATATAGGACATAGAGTATGTGATATGAGGAATGGCCAATAGTTCCTTGCTACTGTATTTTATAGAAGAATAATGTATAAGATTAGAAAGATAAAAAGGGATTTGGTTCTGAAGGACTCATATTATCATACAAAGGATATTTCATATTTGTTCCTAGAGGTAATATGGACTTGCTGTTAAAGGAAAAACTTGATGTAATTTTAGCCTGGTATTATGTGAAAATAGCAGGGGGGAAGGGCTATCCGTCACTCTGAACTGTCCCAGCTTTTTTTATGGACAAAGCTTCTTCTCCCATCTAGTGTGACTCGCTTCATAGGCCTTCTTTTCTACTCTCCTTTCTGAAAGTAGCTTTATTTATCAAACCAAACCTAGAAAAAATGGCAGAAGCACCAATTCAATTACATCCTAAAAAGTTATAAGTAGCTATTATTGATGGTTCAGGGTCTAGCAAAACCTGGATATAAACATTTTCTCTGATCAGAAAATGTTATAAAAATAAATTAGTAATAGTTTCATAGCTCTGAAAACCTAGCAAGAGATCAGATTCTAAAAAAAAAAGAACTCTGAAAAAATTCTGAGGTTTTATATCTACCTCTATTATTTTCTGGTACTCCTCAACCACTTCCTCCCAATTACATTCAAATAATAATACACAGATTAACAATGTGAGTAGTTAACAATTTTAACCAAAGTTGTGTTATTAAAAGATAAACAGTTAAAGAAATAAAATCAAATTTTAAAGAAACTAAACAAGCTTGCCTTATTTATGCATCCCAAGAAACATCAGACTCAAAAGGAAGGTACACCCTTTTTAGGACAGAAAAGAAAACTAGGCAGTGGAATATATATTAAATCACTGGTCTTCATTACTCATGTATACATTCATATTAATTTTGAGAAAACATTATATTTGAAACAAGATTGAAAGAAATCTATGCATTCAGGCATAATTTGATTTTTTTTACTCACTAAATTTTTATTATTTCTACTGCTCTCAATTGCTATTTAAAAAATCCAGATCTAAATTTTAATTTTTGCCCAATTACAAGGATATTGTAGAGTTAAAAACTAAGTCTAATCACATTATACTAGGATCTGGTCAAGCTATTACCATTTAATTGGGAGGATTAATATAGTGAGAACCTAACAAGTATCATGTATTATGAAGTTCAGGAAAAAAAGGGCCCAGTCTGGCCTCCCCTCTTGGGCATAACAGATTAAACTCATCTGTTGACATTTAACTCATGTCCTTTTCATCCTTTTATTGTCAATACTGAAATAATGTTTCTACAAAGATGTTCATTATGTATATATGCATCTTTTCCTTTTTGCAAAATACTAGTTAATCTTATATGAAATAATTTATTTCAATCTCAGATTTCTAGTCCTAAACTTATGGCTTGGATTTATTTCTAATAAGTATAATATACTCAGGAGTCTTCATGTAGAAGCTAGTTAGGAAGATTTGTTAAACAGAATTATTTTTCTTCACAAAGATTTACCAATCTAGTTATATTTCCCCCTAATCAAAACTAGAAATGTCTGAATAATACACCTTGAAGAGTCCGTCAATAATGTAATGCAGTTTAGGAATTGTAAATTAAAGATTCTCTATTAATTCAAAATTTTAGGCCAGAAATTTTCCAACCCAATATAAGAAAGGGTCAGATTTGTTTTTACTTTTTCTGTACATTAAAAAAAATATATTATAAAACCTTAGAAAAGATCTCAGAGATACTTTTCCAGTAGTTAAAAAAAGGATTGGTTTTTACTTTTGTTACTGACAAAATAATCCAGATTTTGGCATAGCAATTAAACTCTTATTAAATTCCTATGTTTTATGCACTGTGCTAAGTGACTTTATTTTAGGAACTCTAGCAATAAGCACCTGGGAGAATACCAATTCAGTGTATTTCACTTTTGAATATATTTTTTTGTTTTGTTTTAGGAATTTATTTGTTATGTTATGAATAAGACAAAACATAATAGATTAAAAAAAGATTTTGGGATGATTTCCCAACAACTATGTTTGAGAAATATATTAAGATCTCTCATTATGCTCTTATATATGAAGAGTATGACGTTTCTTTATTTAGGAATCAAAGGATAGATGTTTTAGTATGAATTTTACAAGTGAGAATTTTTGTATGAATTTTCACAAATGGTATTGCTGTCCAGGTTTATTATTCCTCTGTATCTTTTTTGCAGGTACAGGTGAAAAATGCAATGCATCCAATGGGCCATTATGTTGAACCAAATTAACTTTTGGTCCAGAAAATTTTAAAGTAGTTGCTAAAATAGCATTCTTTGATGGGAATTAACCTAAGTCAATAGTTACTACTATCATGATAATTCAATATCTGGACTTTTGGTGATTATTTGTGCTATGTGAAATATTTTTGACATTTTTATTCTGTCATAAGTCGAGACTTGGAAAAATCATCTTTGATGTATATACTCTAAAATGTCCTGACTGGTAGTTCCAACATCTTCACTTTTAACTCTCAGAAGACTTCCCCATCACCTTAGTGTTACCTAATCCTGTTATCAAGATCTGAACCTTGCATCACTTTATCATAACCATTAATATTTCTTTCATTTCTGCCTTTGAAATGTTGATTTATTATTCATTCCTGGCCATGTCTAACTTTATTGAGTAAAGTCAAAGAAAGATGAACCCCCTGTATCTTAGTTTAGAACTTATATAAAATCCCTCATGACCCATGATCAAAATACTGGTAACATTTTGTACCTGACAATGACCTGTATCCCAGAGGCACTTCTTCCTTTGCCTAAGCTGACTTTGATTGTAGATACCCAGTAAACTTGCTTGATTGATGAATTCCTGCCTCTGTGATTCTTTCTGCTTTTTACTTCCCCCACAGGAATTCTACTTGACATACATAAATTCTGGCACTGTGTCTGGACAGTCCCCTTCCCCTGACTCAATTAGAAGGGTAAGTTGGTGTGGGAGAGCTTGATAGTTGTCATTAGTTCATTTCATTAACCTTGTGTGAAAGAAAGGAGAGATACAGAATTCTATTATCTACAAATTAATTTTGAACCTTTGTTCCCTATACATGGAAAGAAGGATCTTATTCATACACATCTTTACTTCTCTCTTAAGTTTTTCTTTTCTTGTCCCTATCCTTTAAAGAAAATAAGATATAAAAATATAAAACAAGATGACTTCTTTATGACTGCTTATTTGTGGTACTTTAAGCTAGCCAGAATGAAATAAGTAGTTATTAGAGGGATATGAATTGGAGAGTCAAATAGGAAGTGGTTTAGTCAAGCTGGAGATAAATGTGATGAAAATACTGCAAGAAAACTATAAAAAATAAGATCTCTCTTTATAGACATAGATATAGATATAAAGACAGACAGACAGACAGATAGATAGATAGATAGATAGATAGATAGATAGATAGATAGATCAAAGGTAGATAAACAGACAGATAAATAGATATAAATTATTAGAAAATTTTCTCTTTTGTTCATAGCCCTTTGGACATAGTTCCAAATTTTTCTTCAGAATGATTGAATCAGTTCACAACTTCACCAAAAATGCATTAGTGTCCTAATTTTACCACACCCACACCAACATTTACCATTGTTCTTTATTGTCATGTTGGACAATCTGAGAGGTATAAGGGGGTACCTAAGAGTTGTTTTATTTTCTATTTCTCTAATCAAGTGTTATTAAGAATAATTTTTCATATGATGGTTGATATCTTTGATTTCTTCAGCTGAAAACTACTTATTCCTGTCCTTTGAATTGATTGAGAATTGATTTGTGTCTCAATTATGACTCAGTTCTCTATATTTTTAAGAAGTGGGGCCCTTAATAGAGAAATTTACTGTAAAATTTGTTTTCCAAATGTATTTCCTTTTTAATCTTGATTACATTGGCTTTGTTTGTAGAAAATATCTTTAATTTGCTATAACCAAAATTATTCATTTTACATCTGTAATGTTCTCTATTTCTTATTTGGTCATACATTCTTCCCTTATCCAAAGATGTGACAAGTAAACTATTCTATGTTCCCCTAATTTGCTTATGTTATCACCCTTTAGGTCTAATTCATATACCCATTTAGATCTTAGTACATGGTGTGAAATATTGGTGAATACCTAATCTCTGCCACACTGTTTTCCAGTTTTGTCATCAGTTTTGTCAAATAGTGAGTGAGTTCTTATATCAAAAGCTATGATCTTTGTGTTGTAAGGAATTAAATTTAGGTTTTGATTAAATGTATGAGAATTCTAAGATAGCACTATGGTCACAAATTTGAAAATATTACAACTCAAGTCAAATTGACTTTCAGTAGCTTTATTTACAAAGAGGTGGAAAGAGTGAAAGTAGAGAAATGTAAAAGAAGGTAGAGTAAGAAGTCTAGCCTATCACCCTAAATCTTGCTTCAGTCCCAGCTCAACCCAGGCAGGGCTTGTTAACCCCTTAGCTGGAGGACGTGGTAGTGAATTAAACAAGGATTCAATCCATGCAGCTTCCTCCAAGAAGGGGAGACCTCTCCAGAACTAATCTCTTCAGAAGCCAGGAAAGGAGGGTCAGCTACTCACTCACCCAGGCTGAAGCTCCAAAGGAGAAGATCCAGGAGCAGTCTACCAGAAGTAGTTCAAGAGCCAGAGTCCCAGATGGAAGCCACATATCATAGCTCCAAGTCACAGTCCCTGTCCAAGATCCTCTAACCTGGAAATTCAGGGCAAAGGTCCTTTGGACAGGAAGTTCAGGACTTTTATAGTCTTTTTCCCATGTCACTTCCTCTCCCTTCTTCCACTTTATGGGAACCTATTACAGCCTTTAAATTTGCTTAGCACTGACCAGGGGGTAGTCAGTTGTTTCTGGAATTGACACCCCCTTTTAGCAAGTGGCTTGTGGACCTCCCACACTTAATGTTAAGTAGGGGTGTTTTCAGTTTTTGTTGATTTATTTAAAAATAGGCAAGGGGAGAGTTAATCCTATCTTCACAGTGTTTATCAAACAACAGCTTTGGAATTTGGCTACAATATTCCTGGGAGATGACATTTTAGGATTTATTTCTGGCGATGATTAGTGGATTCTTTCAATTTCCATTTTTCCAGTTTTATTGTTGTTGCTGTTTATAATTTTTTGTAATACAATATTTAGAGTTTTTATCATGGCTTTTAGGGAATCTAGTAATTCTGAAATTGTCACCCCTAGATCTATTTCTTAGTCAGTTTTTTCCATTAAGGTATTTGATATTTTTTTCATATTTTTATAATTTTGTTTTATTGTTTCTTGATGTTTCATTAATTCATTAGCTTCCACTGTCCAAATTCTAGTTTTTAGATATTATTCTCTTCAATAAGTTTTTGAACTTCTTTTTGAATTTGGATAATTCTATTTTTTTAGAAAATCTTTTCTTCATCAGATATTTGTACTTCTTTTTCCATATGGTCAATTCTGCTTTTTTAAAATCATATTTTCTTCAGTATTTTTCAAGTTGTTGCTCTTTCTTTCACTGCTTTCATCCCCCCTACCCCTCTCCCCTTTTCCATTTGATTGCTCTTCCATTACTTAATTTTTGAAATCCTTTTTGAGCTCTTCCAGGATTTCAGACAAATTTCCATTTTTCTTTGAAGTTTTATATGTAGCTGCTTTGATCTCATTGACCCTTTCTGAGTTTGTGCCTTGTTCTTTCTTGTTTCCATAATAATTTTCTGAGGTTCAGTGGGGTTTTTTAAATTTGATCATTTTCCCCAGCCTTTTCCTTGCCTTTTATTTTTTTTTATCTTAAGGGAGGCCTCTGTTCTTAGGGTAAATTAAGCTTTCTCTTAAACTTCAATTTTTTCTTGCTCTTATCTATAGCTCTAGTTCTGGGTTTCTTCAAGTTTCAGTTTTTCCAAGTTGGTATGATGACCTCTAGGCAGAGCTCTCTAAAATCTACCTCCCACTGTTAATTCAGTTTCCTCCAGGGTCTACTGATAGCTTATTGGGCCCAATGCACTGTAAGGTACCTTCTGCTAGAGTTTGGGGTTTCATTTCAAGTTTGGGTCAGAATTCCAGGCCTCTATTCACATGGCACACTGTGAATTGTCCTGCATGAAGTTTTGGGTCTTCACTGCGGGCTTGTGTTGGACCTGAAAATTCAAGGGTTGGGTATGGTGGTGCTCTGCTAGTTCTCAGGCTCTTGATATTGGCTTGGGCCTAGGTTCTGAATCTTGAGCAGTATGGATGGTGTAAAGGGGCTTGCAGTTGACTTGCTCTGGTACTCCTCAGTGTAGCATTACTGTGATTGTGTTTCTCTCTATCCCCAGTGTAAAAGATTCTCTCTGCCCAGTTTCCAAGTTGTTTTCTACAGGAAAAATGCTTTACTCCATACCCTTATTGGTCCTGCCACAGCAGTATTCGTTTTGAAGAATTATTTTGAGTTTGGTTGGAATTGTGGGAAGCCGTTCTATGTATTAAAGCCTTTGGAGAAATAGGATCAAATTTAGGGCCTGTTATCTGGATTCCCTACGTGACCAATCCAGGCTGAGGCAGTCTTTGTGTTTGGTCCTGGTCACCTGAGCCCCAAAAGGCTCTGGTACCAGCAGGTAGGTTAATCCAAAATCAACTTGATCCCTCCAAGAAGGCTATTAGGAGTCATTTAGAGAAACAGAGTCTGTAACAGATATTTTATCTGGATCCCATTACAAAATCATTGGCAAGTAAAACTGTGTGTATGATTTTCTGCACTGCATGTCAGGATGCAGACTGAATGGGCCATCTAAGATAAAAATCTGAGGCTCCTCTTTTGACTCAGTCTTTGATCCCCACCTTTTTTATAATTCTTATTGGAGAGCTTTGAAGTGGCAGACCAGCATCTACTGAGTTAATGATTCCTTTCCTAACAAATGTTAATTAGATAAGAGTGCATATTCAGATTAGAACTGGCTCCTTTAGGATTTGACTGGTGAGCATCTCCCTGGGATATTTCCTCTCCTGGAATTATCCCCTCCTGAATTGGGGTTTGGAATTTGACCATTTGTCTTTGCATCTGTATTCTTTAGACTTCAATGGATTATGCGTGACTTATTGCCCCTTACCAACTGTGACTTCTTTTTACTTGAAAAAGATATATAATAAACTTCCATGCCCGCAGAATTGGGGACAGCATGGGCTAACCACTAGTCTAGTTGTTCTCATTTTCTTTCTCCTGCTTTAACCATCCTATGCCACCACTCCGCTCAGGACCCCAAAAAATCATATAGAGGCATGGCCCCCTATTTGGAATGAATTCTTAGAGAGGTTTAAGTTTTCCTTGCCTCTACTCTATCATCTTGGCTTGACCAATGGTTCACCTATATTGAAAATTAATTACATATTTCATTCCTGTTCATGTTTTTGCTTGAATTAATTTTTAAAAGATGTCCAAGATTTTTCTTCTTTATCACTTTTTAATGCTAAGGAATATCCAACATAGAGAAAAATTATGATGGAACCAACGAACAATAATTATGATTGTCTTTCCTTTCTAGCTTTCTATCCTCTGATAAACTCTTAGAAATGTCTCATAGATTTTAAAGAGTTTATAAATTATAATTAGAAATTTCTATAATATTTCAATGAAATAAAAATAAAATTCATTTATTCATACTGCTTTGATGAATAAATATGTATGGATATCTTTTATATTTGAAGTATGTCAGATGTTTAAAAATGGAACATAGTCTTGCTTTTGTGGATCCTAAAAATTCCTCTGCACAAAAAGTAAGAATTTACATGACTGTCAAGTTATAACTACAGATTAATGTATTTAAATTATAATTAATATATTTCAAAAACTTTTGCAAATATAAACCTAATTCAGTTTATTATATCTTTTTATATAAAAAGTAGGTAGGACATGATTTAATGTGAACTTATGTGAATTCAGGCATACATGAATGGCAATCAGAAAAAATAAGGCAATAAAATGCATGAAATAATAATTTTAAATTACTTACTAAATCTTTATCATTTTCGTAAGTGGGATAAATTATCCCAGTAATCTGCCCAGTCACACTCATTCTCACTGAGAAGTGTTAATGTGAGTTTTTGCATTGTTTTATGCCAAACATTAGCTCCCATATCAGGCTTTGTCCAGAGTTCTTGCTTATAAAAGGTCAGAGCAGTGCTTCTCTTTGTTTTTGTAACACCATTTAGTTATTAATAATGATCCAAAGGTTAAAAAAAATAGTGATGATGGTACCTCTGATAAGCCTATGAAAAGCTGTAAAATGCCTAGATATGTTTCAGATAAGAAACGCTTATTGAATAATGGGGTTCATTATTATTCATAATTTTAGTTTACATGAAAGTTCTTGAAATATATTTGGTTGTATAAAATGAGTTCTTACTCTATTTATGTATTTTTTGACCCAAGAAACTACACAATAACTATTCAAACAGCCCCTTCACCACAGAAGAGATTCCTTTAATTTTGAGAGTAAAGAATAATATTGACCATATTTGGCCAGTTTTATTGCTTCTCTAAGTTTATTTTAGGATTAATAATCATTGCGTATGTAGTTCTTTATGTTCTATGTTTTTTTTTAAATTTCCTTCTCCATTGATTTTCATCAAAATTCTTTCAAGTATGTTTCCCACCTCTTGTTCCTGCTGGATTTTCAAGTCCTGGTTTTCACATAAGACTTTTAATGTACATTGCTACTATATCTCCAGCACCATGACTTATCCTGATTCTTTTGAACAAATTATATCAGTGTAGACTCATATTCCACTGATGAGTTTCATCCTACCAAATCTCAGTGATGTCCACGAGGTAAAATTCCCCTACTTGTGTTTTTGTTGTTTGGTCATTCAGGAATATCTGACTCTTTGTGATTCCATTTAGGATGTCTTTGGCAGAGATGCTGGATTACCATTTCTCTCTCAATCTCATTTTACATATAAGAAAATTGAGGTAAAGAGGATTAAGTACTTGCCCAGAGCCATAGAGCTAATAAGTATCCAAAGCTAGATTTGAAATTAATACTTGCATTGGTAACTATAATTAATTTTGATTGCTGAATATACTTGTACACTTGTATACTGATATTTGAGGGCACAGACTTTATAATTTGCTACATCCTTTTATCTTGCCAATCATGAATTTCAGGCTGTCTTAAAAGCTATTTCCAAGTCACATAGGTGGGACAGTGAGTAGATATTAGACTTAGAACCAAGATCTTAATTTGAATCCTACTTGCTATCAGGCAGTGAGGAAATCCTTTAATTTTTGTTTCCATTTTCTAATCTAAAATAAGATAATAATAAATAGCAACCTCAGTAGAATGTTTGAAATAGAAAATATAATAACATGTATAAAGTATTTTGCAAACCATAAAAACTACATGAGACTAATTATTATTGTTGTCTTGTTATTAGTATACTGTAGAAATACTCTCTGATGGCTATCTTCATTTGTATACACTGGGAGTTTTCTCTTTTCTACTTCATGTTCATTGTGAAATTCTCTTAGGATCATAGGTTAGAGCTGGAAAGGATCTTGGAGGTCATTGATTCCAGACCACTCTTTTTGATTCATTTGCAAGTCAAAAAAGACATTCTTACAAGTTCTTTTTAGGTGCTTTGTCAGGAGGCTATATTCCTTTATTTTAAGTCTAGGTGCAGCAATACAAATCTCATTCAAAGACCACCATCTTATACAGTTGTTCAGTGCTTTCATTCTGTTTTTATGCTCTTCATCCCTTAACATCAGTGAAAAAAGCACTGCCTGTCCAGTTATGGTCATCTAATTTTTTTCCAAGACTTTGTAATCTTTGGCAATGCCTTCTAGATTCCTTCTGTCAGTAACATCTGTGCAGCATGCAACACCAGAAGTGGGTAGTCAGTTCATCAATCAATCAACAAGCATTTACCAAATGCCCACTATGTGGTTTGGCAAGTTTTGAGAGCTCTTTTGTTATTTCCTAGACACAAAAATAGAGAAGACAGCTGACTTTTCTACTGTTGTCAGGTCAACAAAAATAGATATAATCAAGTCAGACATGCAGTGAAATTACTTTATATTTAAAGGAACCACAGATAAAAAATGAAATGTTAAGTATTACTGTGTTAAATAGAATAGTATCTAAGTACTGAAATGAAAATCTAAATTACAACATATATATATGTAAAACAACACAATAATCTTAGGTAATTCTAAAGTTTTAAAAATATATAACAGAAAAAAGAGGGGAAATATTAGAACAACTAAAAAGTTGCTGATTATTAAATGTGAATCTTAAGGAAGATAACTTTTTCAACATCTAATAATCAACATCACTATAATTGACTGTGTTACAACATACAGAACTCAATAAATTTTGAAAGGCAGGTCATTAAGCATAACAATAAAATTTTAATTAATAAAAATGAATTAAGTACTCTGTTTTTTATTAAGTTCTATTTTTATTAAGTTTTTTATTTTTTATTTATTGTTTTTATTTTTTTATTAAGTTCTAATTTCATTCCTTATTTCTTCCTCCAATTATTTCATTAGAATTTTCAACTTCTTCCTAGGTTATTGTGGCTTATTTCATTTTTTTAAGGTTATATATAATTATTACAGAAGCATTGCCATGTTTTAGAGTATTCTAACGACATTTTATTACCACATCATATTTCTTCACTGTATTAGGATCTTTGGTCATTTCATCTAATTCATTGATTCTCTAATTCCCCCAGCACCCTACTCCACTCATACTTGCCACCAATAATTATCTTTTTTTAACTTCTTTTCCTTAATATATTCATTTGCTATTTTTAGCTTCTTGGATAAATTCCAATTTATTCTAAGTGATGACTGGTTATGCACAATGGGTCATTTTGTCATCTTCAATTAATTAATTATTCATTCATTCTATTATTCAACAAAGAGTAAACATTATGTTCCAGGAACAACATAGGGGAGGCAATGAAAAAAGAAGTGTATTCTCCATCTAGCAAGCAGTTTACTATCTAACTGAGGGTGGTGCTATATTATATATAATATATAATTTTATATATTTATATGTTTATTTTATCGAACATTTATTTATCTATTTGTATATGTATAATTAATTATTTAATATATTATATAAATATATTTATTATTTTATCATTTTTTATTTTATTATAAATATATAAGTAAATATATATATTTATATATATGCATATATATATAAATTACTACCATGGCAACTTTTATATATTAGTATATTTGTTATCTTAATTCCATATTCATTCTTTTTTACCTATGCCCTAAACAAGAATGTGTTTTAGAGAAAAGTAATCTTTTATAAGATTTCAGATCAGAATAGGTAATCATTTTGTAGTCATAGCATTCCAAATTAGGCTAATAAGGGTTAGGACTAAAATCCACAGATTAATCATGATTTTAGGAAACCCAGAAGGAATTTATATGAAAATCACAAATGGAAGTAATTGTAGTTATTGGAAAATGCTAAGACTTTGAGCAACAAATGTTGTTTCTAAATTTCACTGTTTCTACAGTTTTTTCAGACCCCACCTCAACACACACACTGGATAATAAGTCTTGCATCCTGCCCAGTTCTCACAAAAGTTATTCAGTGAACAATTTCTGTAAAGTAGAGACCAATCATATCCACCAACTTCCACCCACCTGCCATTCATAGGACAAGCAAGCCAGCTTGGTTCTGAAGTATTAGGGAGCCCAGAGGGAGAGAGATAGGAAGCACCATGTGCTAGGCATCCGAAAACACCAATTCTACTCTGACCACCATCTTTTTTCAAACCTTGATGGAAAAAAAAATCACCCAGAAAATTAACCCCTGTCAAGATGCAGCCCTTCGAATGTTGAAGACGTAGAAAGGAAATTTCTAGCCACCATAATCCTTGATGCTGTCAAATATTTCAACATTAAAATGTGATGTAATTTTATCAGAGGAAATGACATCAAAGAAGAAGCATGATTTGTTGCTGCACATAGTATATATACATATATATTTACTCAATTATGTTTTCCCTTCAGAGTTCCAGTGGAAGAAAAGGGAAAAAAAAACATCCTGGTGATCTTGTGCAACTACTGCCTTTATTATTTATGACATCCAACACAGAAGTCAATCTGATGGGCTGGGGTCCTTTCCTTAAGTTCTCTTAACATTTTGCAAATGTCCTGAGGAAAAGAACTTTTTTATTCCAGCAAAATAATGATAGCAACAGAAGAACTGTTGTAGGAGTGCTAACTAGGTGCTGCAGCAGATAGAGTGCTGGGCCTGGAGTTCAAAAGTCTTGAGTTCAATCCAGACCATATACTTACTAACTATACTTAGATTCTTTTTGCCTCAGTTTAATCAACTGTAAAATAAGAATAATAAAAATATCTACCTCACGATGTTGCTGTGAGTATGAGATTATATAATATTTGTAAAGCACTTAGCACAGTACCTGATATTTAGTATGTCATACAGTATTTTAATATTATATATGGAATTTATATTAGTTTTAAAATTTAAAAATTTAAAACTTAAAAATAAAGTATATTTTTATTATTTGCTATTATTATGATTAAATAGCATGAAAGACTCTCCACCAAAATGAACTTATAATTTGGGTATCTTTATTCTTGTTAATAGAATGAAAGCAAAAGTTAGGGTGGGTAGGGAAGGATAAGCTTCAAAAATTTATTTCTTTACCCACTTATGTTAAACATTCACTGTAATGCTAATTCACACGTGGTTAATAGATTCATGTTCCACTTATGCTTTAAGCAGTTTGGATTAAAAATCAATAGAGAAATTAAAGGGCCACAATGAGAAAACAGTTCAAAAATTCTGGCAGAATATTGGTCTGTGTAAATCAAGACTGGTGAGAATCATCTTTGAATCAGGGCTGCTTATTTTATGTTTATTTTTAATTGACAGTAGGACTCTCTCCAGCTTTTCTCTTCCCTTCTGGATTTATTTAAAATATCTGGCATCTGGTATCTTTTAAAGATTAGTTTTAATATTGCTGGCACTGTTTTAAAATGTTGTTAAGTTGGGAAATCTAAATTGCCAAATTTTCTTCTTATGGTTATTAAAGAATGGGGAAGTCAAAGGAAAAGAAAGGTTCTAAAGACACATAATGTGAGGGAGAGCTCATTTCTCTTAGTATATTTTGTTTCAGACATTGGATAAGCTCACCTCAATAAATATTGGGTTTTATACTTAGAAGGGTAAGTTTTGTCTTTATCTCAGCCTGTATTTCTTTGAGGCATCTAAGGATACAATAGAGTACAGAGTCCAGAAAATCTGAACTTAAGTCTAATTTGGGATATTTACTATCTGTGGAAGTCACTTAACATCTGGCTGTCTCAGTTTCCTCAGCTGTAGGATGGGGATAATAATAGTATCTACCTTAGGCGGTTGTTATGAAGATCAAATAAGAATATTTTTTAAAGTGCTTAGCATAGTATTTGGCACATAGTAGGCACTTAATAAATGTGACTTTCCTTCTTTTCCACTAATTAGTTGTTGTTATTGTTGTTGTTGCTGCTGCTAGGATACTAATGATTCTGTATGGCTTTTGATCTCACTTAGCTGAAACGGTTCTTCCCAAAGGTTCCAGTGATCCCTTCATTGCCAGTACTCATGATCTTTTCTCAATGATGCTGGAACATAGGAATCATGTTTTTGCTTTTCTGCATTCAAAGTGCTAAATGAAGAATTTGAATTCCTCTCCTCATTTATAATCTTTCCTCTGAAGTTTCATGGCACTATTACTTTGTCCTGCTTTTACTCTACTTGTCAAACTACTCTTTTTCAGTCTCCTTCGTTGAAAGTTCATCATGAGAATGTGAGAATCTCTCAAGAATCTGTCTTGAACCCTCTTCTATTCTCTCTAAAATTTTCACTATTTTAGTGAATTATTAGCTCTCATCATTTTAAGTAACATGTCTTTGAAGATAATTCAAAGATCTATGCATCCAGCCCCAGTTTTATTCCTGAGCTTTAGTGATACATCTTCAACTATGTATTAGATATGCGAATAAGATGCCTGGTAGTCATCTCAAACTCAATTTATCCAAAGCATTAAGATTATTAATTATCCTCTCTTCCAAACCCAACCTTCTTTTGAACATACCTAATTTTGTCAAGGAACCAATAATCCTTCCAAAAATCTTAATGGCATCCTTGAAGACTCATCTCTACTTATTCTACATACCTCATACCTGATAGACTGCCTAGTCTTTTCATTTCTATCTCCATACTACTTTTTCCTGTAATTCCTTTTATGTATACCTTAATATCCCCCATTTGAATAGGTGCTTCTTGAGGGCAAAGAACAGGTTTGCTTTTTTCTTTGTATCCCTAGTCCCTGGAATATACACTTCTATATTCAACTTTCACCTCGGTAAGTTTCCTAGAAAAGAGTACCTAAGATAAAAATGTGAGTGTTGATAACTTGAACCTATAAGCAAGAGGAGGTTAGATTCTTGTGACTGCTAAAAACTACAATTTTTCACTAGAGATTGCTTAAAGTTTACTTTTTTGGAAACAGGTCTTCATAACCAAAATTAATTCTGATGACGTACACTTGTCTTAACATAGTAACCATGAAATAACTATAACATACAGAACACAAAATATTATTAGTTATATGAAAAGCATTTTTCTCATTAGTAAATTCCTAGAATTCTGTGACCTTTTTTGCTAACATCTCAAAAATAAACATTGGTTTCAGACCATATTCACTTTTCATAACACATGAAGCCTACAGCATGATAAATATTGTAATAGCAAATAAAGTTTGTAAAATTTTTTTGAAAACAATTTCCCTCCACTGTGTTACATGGCAGTGTGAGAGCATTGTACTATAATATAGTATACTGGTACCATGGGCACTGAGTCTGAACATTGTTAGGGTGACAGGCTTTCAGTGTAACCCATTGAACAACTCTGCCTCTCTGATGATCAGCAGGAGTCTTTCCAAGCTCTATGGAATCTCGTGTTTACAAGATAAGGTTGAAGTTTTCTAAAATCCACATATGCCACAATTATTCTGAACCTCTAGTCCCTCTTTCAGCTTGTGCTAATTTGACCACAACCACTGCAATGGTAATAAAATGGAAACACAAGTAAAGCTATGCTAATCCATCAAGTTTGACACAAAGTTTGTTATTAATAAATGCCTTTGATGATTTTTAAATCCCTGCCAGCTGTTTAGAAATAATTTAGGACATGAGGCATGTAATGCTATGACAATTCCCAAAGCAAACTGAAGGTTATTGATGGCTTATAAATTTCTCACACAGTTATTTTTAGAAGACAAAACTACCGAAGTAAATTTTTAACACATTTAAACCTATCATATTCTAATTCTGAGTTAGGAAACAACTACTTTTGTATTGAGTTGGAGATTTACTTATTTAAGCTCAAGCTCCTTGTAGAATTATGTTTAAATTCTGATTTGGATGGGAAATCAATAGGCATTCCCAATATTAATCTCACATGTGTATCAAATAATATAAATAGTTTGATCTACTCTATATTATTAACATGTTCCCAGAATTATATTTAATTTAGTTTATGAAACAGAGAGGACTTAATAACAAGACTTTATGAACACATAAAATAGATTGCTTTAAATTTAAAATATGTATATTTTAATATTTTCTTTAATTTTTTCCCTTTTTTTAAAGAATAGCACCATTCCCAATAATATTCAGTGAAGAACCCTGACTTAAAACAAAAGAACAGATTAAGCAAAATAAACTATCAGATCAACTGTCTTTGTACATGTAACACTCCACAACTATCCTCTCCTCTCTCTCTACCAAGAGTATACAAATTCTAAGCATCTACAGTAATATAGAGTAAGGTCAAAATAGGTGTTGGGTGTTCTCTGGGAGGTCATAATACCAACCCATTGGATATGTGATCAACCAATCAAAGGATCAGATAACAAATCACATACCATATTTCCAATGATAGGCAGTAATGATGCTTGTTTCCAGTATAATCCTACATGCTCATTTCTAAAACTCCCAAGACTTTTCTCTCTCCCTTCATGTAACTGCCATAGTTATTATCTTAAAATTAAAAGAGACTTTATCCAATCAAATCCAACAAGAACATAGGTACCTACTATAGTACAAGCTCTATTTTAGATTCTTGGGAATAATAAAAAGAAAACAACATATGACTTCTGCTCTCAAAAATGTATATTCTAGATGGCAGAGCCAAAATGGCAGCTTAGTAGCAGGAAAAACTGAAACCACTCTGAGAATCCTTCTAAACCAATCTTTAAAAAGCATTTTAAAATGACAAGGAATCAAAAACTAACAATAAGACATAAAGAGAGGGCTGTCCTATGGAAAAAATTTAAAAGTTATGCAGAAAGAGTCAATTTTCATGGGATAAGGGGGAAATGGAAGTAAAACTACACAAAGAGAAGAGAGGGCTGACCATCTCCCACCTATTGCACCAGATTTCAAGACTGGACATAGGCCAACTTCAATATTCTGGGACCCTCCCTACACCAACAACAAAGCATCTCTTAAAGTCCCAAGCTCTGGCACCAGCCCACAGTGTGGCCCAGAAGTCCATAGTGCTTAACTCTTTCAAGACTGCTCTGCTTCTGAGGTAAAACCCTAGTCCCAGTGCAAAATATCTCAGACTACAGAGTTCTGCAAGTCATCATCAGAGGAGACAGAATCAGCAAATTTCAGAACTCTGGGTCCAGAGGCCAAAAAAAAAAGGCTGGGAAAATGAACAAGCATCAAAAGAAACACCCAACCAAAGGAAATTTCTCTGGTGACAGAAAGAAAAGCAAAGAGTCAATAGAGGATGGTGAGATCCAAAAAACCATATGAAAAACTTCAAAGAAAAATGGGAATTGGTCTCAGATGCTGTAAGAACTCAAAAAGGAATAACAGCAAAGAGACTACAGTAATATACCACAAGGATCATTCACTATGACCAAATGAGATTTATATCAGGAATGCAAGGCTGGTATAATATTAGAAAAACCATCAGCATAATTAACCAAATCAATAATCAAACTAACAGAAATCACAGGATTATCTCAACATTTGCTGGTGGAGATATGAACTGATTCAACCATTTTGAAGGGTTATTAGGAATTTTATAGCCCTTTGGTCTATGAAAAAATGCATACCTTTTGACCCAAGGATACCACTACTAGGTCTGTATTCCAAAGGGATAAAGAAAATGGGAAAGGACTTGACTGTAGAAAAATATTTATGCCTGCTCTTTTTTTGTGGTGGCACAGAATTAGAAAATAAAGGGATTTCCCTCAATTGCAGAATGGCTGAACAAATTGTGGTATATGCTGGTGATGACCTAATATTGTGCTATAAGGAATGATGAACAAGATGATTTCAGAAAGAACTAGAAATACCTACATGAGCTGATGCAAAGTGAAATAAATGGAACCAGGAAAACACTGACGCCATAACAGCAATATTGTGGAACAATCAAATGTGATAAACTTAACTACTAACAGCAATACAATGATCCAGAACAATTCCAAGGGACTTATGAAAAAGAATGCTATCTAACTCCAGAGAAAGAACTGTTAGAATAGGAATGCAGATGAAAACATATGCTTTATCACTCATTTCTTTGGGTATATGTTACGGAGTTTTGGTTTTATGAGATTATTCACTTACAAAAATGAATAATATGGAAATACGTTTTGTGTAAAAATGCCATCTCCAGGAGTTGAGGGAGGGAAGAAGGGAGACAATTTGGATCATATAACTTCAGAAAATTTATCTAGAAATTTGTTATTAAAATAAAAATTAAATTAAAAAATTCTTGTATCCTACTAATTGGATATAATATTAGCAAAATAAGTAGATTCATGATCATTTAAAAATAGAGGGGTAACTAACAATGTAGGTACATAAGGATAAGATTAACTGGTAGCCCATGAAGCTAATCCCAGAAGAACACTGGAGTTTCTAAGAGTCAGATGTAAGAGAGGGGCAGCTACTTTCTATACCCACCAGCTGGCAGCTCCAGGAAAGTGACTTAACCTCTGTTTGCCTCATTTTCTTCTTCTATAAAATAAGCATAACAATGGAAACTACCTCCAAGAATTATTGTGAAAAGAAAAACGAAATAACAACTATAATGTGCTTCATACAGTGCCTAACATGTAGTAAATGCTATAAAGGTTAGCTGTTATTAGTACTCCAGGAAAGAAAGATAAAGATATAGTGTAATAGAATCTTCCCTTATGGAAGGAGGGAGTTAATATGTTTCCATTGTATCCTATATTATTTAGGCCACGTGTGGAGTATTATGTTTAATTTGTGCATTATATTTTAAGAACAGTGATAAAATAGCATGGTTAGAGGCAGGTGAACAAGATAGTTAAGGACCTGAAAGCATGTGATACAACCATTCATTAACAGACACAAGGATAATTAACCTGGGTAAGAGAACCAGAGATGTAGGACTAGAAAGGAATGGTGAAGCCATCGAAATCCTTTAGAGAGGAACAGATACTTCAGATAGGACAATTTACTTGCTCATGGTTACAACAGGTTAAAATGAAATGGGACAGGATTCACACTCAGGTTTTGTCATTCTATCTTCAATGATCTTTCTATTGTACTCTTGAATTAAGGTCTCCATGATGTCCATCTTCAAAGATAATCAAAACTATCATATGCAGTAGGAATAAGACTTATTTTCTTAGTTCCAGAGGAAGACCTACTATACAAGCAATGTTTGGAAGTAGTTTAAGTTCAAAAAAGTTGTCATGACTTACCAAAACTTTACACTTTTCCTCTCAACTAGAACAGTGTTCTGGACCCATCATGTGTTTAATAAATATTTGCTTAATGTTGAATGAATAGAATTATTTATAGGAAGAAAGATTTTTGGCTCAACCTAAGGAAAAATATCCCAATAGATAAACCTAAGTGGCATAGGAAACAGTGTTAAAACTTGGAGTTAGGAAGACCAGAGTCAAAATACTGCTTCAGATGTTCACCAGGGTTGTGACTCTGGGAAAGTTTCTTATCCTTTGTTAATCACATTTTTCTGGTCTGTAAAATGGGAATATCAGAAAGTCAACCACATATAGTTGTTTAGAGGATTGTAAGGAGTTAAAATTAAGGGTTTGACTAAAATATATGAAAATTATAAATAATAGGTGGTCACCAATTTAAAATATTATAGCTCAAGTCAAAATGACTTTCAATAGTTTTCAAATAGGTAGAAAGAGTGAAAGTTGAGAAATACAAAAAGAGGGAAGAGAAGATATTTAGCCTATCACACTAAATATTGTGCTGGTGCTTGACTCAGCCTGGCATGACTTGTTAACCCTCGACTGGAATTAATCTCTTTCCAGATGTCAGGAAAGGAAAGTCAGCTATTCAATCACCCAAGTTCCCTCCAAGAGGCAGTCTGAGCTGAAGATGACAACTCATCAAGGAAGACTCTTGAAGCTGACCTTTAGCTTCAGAAATTCAGGGCTTTTGTAGTGACTTCTTGACCCTTCTCCTCTTCACAGGGGCCAATCACAGCTTCCAAATTTCTAGCACTGCCCAAGGGGGCAGTGTCTTGCAGAATCCACTTCTCATCCTCTGGAGGTGTAAACTCTTATCAAAAGGATTCACAATTTCCTGACTGATTGAGTTGTTACCCACTTTAGCAAATGACTTGGGAACATTCTTACTTAGTGTCTGGTAAGATACTAAGTAGGGGTACTAAAAGAAAGTCTGGTTCACACTTCATAGTCTGGTGAGGTACTAAGTAGTGGTAATGAAATTACTGTTAACCAAGTGTTAACTGAAAATAAACAAAAAGAATAAAGAGTTCCATTTCACAGGATCAAATAAGATGACATTTTTGACTAAATATGGAAAATGTTCATTCTTTAAAAGTTGGGGAAAGGGGGGAATCCTTCAAAGTACAGACTACTGAAGTGGACTACAACTGAAAGCTAGTGAAATTTGATAAAACGTTATTTAAGGGGAAATAGGTTTGATTAAAAGAAATAAACAGGATAAAAAAATCCTAAAAAGACTTATATGAAGTGATGCAAAGTGAAGTGAGCAGAACCAGAAGAACATTGTACACAGTAACAAAAATAATGTATGATGATCCACTGTGAATGGTTTACCAGCAAGGCAAGGATCCAGGACAACTCCAAGGGGCTTATGATGAAAAAGGATAGCTACCACCATAGAAGAAATAAATGGAGTCCAAAAGCATATTTAAATATGCTATTTTTAATTTTATCTCCTTCACGAACTTTTCTATAGTGTAAGTAATATGTATCTTTCACTATATTATATTGCCTGCCTTCTTGAAGAGGGGAGGGGTAGAAGAGAAGGAGAGAATAGAGATTGCAAAATGTCAGAAAATGAATATTAAAAATACATGACATGTAAACTGGAATTTTAAAAAAAGAGATAAACAGGAAAAGTGCAATATGCCAAAAGATAATACAAATAATGAATCAATGCTCAATATATAACAAATTAATAAATAACTTCCTTCAAATTATTGTTGCTAAGGTGCTTCTGTCCTCTGAAATCAATCAGAACAAGTCATTCCACTTATAAATGATAATTCTTCCTATTCTTGAAGATGGATATCATGAATAACCTTATATCTTTGACACAGCCATATTATTACTAGGTCTGTATCCTAAAAAAGATAAAAGAAATGGCAGAATTATTATTGACATACAAAAATACTTCTGGTGACCCTTTTGGAGGTGGCAAAGAATTGGAAACTAAAGGAATATTCATCAAGTGGGAAATTAGCTGAATGTCAGGTTCATGTGTGAGAGTCTGGTGATAAGTGATTGGATCTAAGAGTCGTTGTAGCTGTGGGGAAAGAGAGAGAGTTAGCCTGCTAGGGAGACTAGTGGCTAGAGAGAGAGAGAATGAGACAATAAGGACAGGAAAGTTTGTGGCTAGCATGCCTGAGAAGGCCCGAGCAGAAGAATCACAGCACCATGACTGGGTACTATGATCTTTGTTTATTATGACAAAGAGAAAGACTTTTATAGGAAGTAGACTACTAAGCATCACAGCATTCTTGGGGGGTGTTACTTTTCCACATTATAATGTTTATGAAAATGACTTCACACCTGAACGTTACCAGGGATGCTATTACAGACATAAATAAGTTGAGAAACAGTGATTGCTAATCTGTTCTTGGGGAAAGGCAGGTTTGATACTTTCAAGCATGATGTTACAAGGACTTCTATGCTCTTAAGAGTGATGGGGGACTCAGGGTTTAGTGACAACCTTTGGCCTAGAGTAGCAGTGCCTTTGTGTGAGGGATGGGGACCTTGTGTAAGAGGGGAAACTAGATATTTAAGGTATGGTTGCCAGGAATCAGATCAACTTGATTCCAAATTAAAATAGACCCAAGTCAGGATGGCTTTTATGGAATTAGGATTATGGAATTACAATTAGAAAGGCTGAAGGTAGGGAAATAGAGAGAGAGAAACTCTGGTCTGGACAAGAGGTCTGTACCAGATAAGAATTTAGAGGCCCCAGCAAAGGAGCACAGAGGTTAATTAAACAAGGCTTCTAGCCACAAGACCTTTTACAATAAGAGAGGCAAGAGAGGCCTCCTTGAGGGTAGAGCCTCCAGAAATGCCAAGGGAGGAGAAAGGAAGTCAGCCTAACTTACCCACGTGACAATTTAGGGAAGCTGCCTGAGGTCTCAGCAGAGATCCTTCAACACGGAGTTCAAAGAGCCAACTGCCTCCATAGGAAGTTATCATATTTAAAAGATAGCATCTTTCGTCACTTCCTGCATCCACCTTCAGTTTCAAGTGGACAAATGGCAGCCTCAACACTGTTTTAGACTGCCCAAAGGGCAGTCCCTTGTTCTTGATTTGTTACTTATTGTCACATGTGGGTAACTGATCTCCTCCCCACTAAATTGGGTGGGGTGACATTATTTCTGATGGCTAGAGTCTAACAATGAATGAGGATGAGTTAATTCCATCTATACAGTTGCCAGCACTCTCAGGTAAGCATGGCTCCTTTCCTCAGTGGGCCTCACAGCTGAAAAAGTTTTATTATTGTGTCATAAGTAATGATAAGCAGAATGATAACAAAAAAATAGAAAGACATACAAATGATGCAATATGAAATGAGCAGAACCAGGATAATATTGTACATAGAAACAATAATAATTTACATGATCATCTGTGAATGACTCAAATGTATTCAGCAATACAAGAATCCAAGACAACTCCAAAGGACTCATGAGGGAAAAGCCTATCTACCATCACAGAAGGAACTGATACTGTCCAAATGCGAATTGAAGCATACTGTTTTCACTTTCTTTCCTTCATGAATTTTTTTACTGCATGTGTAATATATTTCTTCTTTCACAACATAATGAGTATGTAAAATATGTATTGTGTGATAGCAAATATATAATCTATTCATATTTTCTGCCTTCTCAGAGAAGGGGGAGGATAGGGAGGGAGGGAGAGAGCATGAATGGAAGAGTGTCAAAAATAATTATTAAAGGGCAACTGGGTAGCTCAATGAATTGAGAGCCAAGCCTAGAGGTGGGAGGTCCTACTTTCAAATCTGGTCTCAGACACTTCCTAGCTGTGTGACCCTGGGCAAGTCACTTACACCACTCTTCTACCTTGGAACCAATACACAGTATTGATTCTAAGATGAAAGGTAAAGGTTTAAAAAAACAATTATTAGAATTATATATACATGGAAAAAACCCTCACTCCCCTCCATCAACAATATTATAAAATGATTATTATACTAGAAATCACAGAAGATTAACCTGAATCTTGACTCAGCTATTTCTCCCTGTGACCATGGGCTCATTTCTTAAATTTGTAGACTACATAAAGCTAGCAGGTACCTTACTAGGAAAAAAAAAGCCAGCATGGGGAGAAACTAATTTTCTATCACTGGATGTTGTCAAATAGAGTTGACATGATTGACTAGTAGTGAAAAGTGTGGTTTGCTGTACAAGACCCTGGAGATTTTTGTCAGTAAATTACACTTTTGGTTTTTTAGATTATTAATAGCATATTTATGCTAATTAAGCATTCTGTTGAGATCTTGCTAGTCATATTTTTCTTTCTTACTCTCTCAAGTGCTGGCCCTGGAATCAAGAACTGATTTAGTATTTGGTCTCAATTGCTATTTGTGACCCTGAACTCATCACTTAGCCTCTGCCTTTTTAAGTTTCTACAAATGTAAAATGGGATTAATTATAGTACCTATGTTCCCAAGTTGTTGTGAGGATAAAATAAGATAATATGTGAAAAGTACTTAGCACAATGCCATACTTAAAAATTGCCATGAATTATTGGTATAATGAACAGGAGAAAGAGACACACACAGAGAGAAAGACAGAGAGAGAGAGAGAGAGAGAGAGAGAGAGAGAGAGAGAGAGAGAGAGAGAGAGAGTCTTTTGGATCAGGAAGATACGAGTTGAAATCAAACTTTCAATACAGAATCATTAGACAATTCTGGGAAAGTAATTTTAATTCTTCTACAAAACTTGAAAGCTATAAATTCTAAATCATCTTTTTTAATATTATGAATCTGTGGAAAGAGTTTCTCTTCTGTGAATTTCCTTTACCAATAAAATTAAAAATCTAGAACAAATCAGAAAGTAGTTTTAGAATAACTTTTATTTATATGACTAAAGTTTGAAAAGCACTTAAAAAGTTCATCTCATTCAAATCGGATATCTCTCCTATGAGACTGATTGACTTTCCCAAGGTTACATAGTAAGTGTTAAAGGTGATATTTGAACTTAAGCCATCATAGCTTCAATAGAGTTCTGTAGTGACTGAAACATGTTGCTAAGATCATCTAAAATGAGAAATGTTTCCCCACCAGAAGAGATATTTTAGTCCCTAAAAACCAAAATCCACGGGTTTTAAACAAATTCCTGAATTCTTGTAATCTTTGTTTCTTTTTTCTTTTCTTTGTTTCTTTTGTTTCTTTGTTTCTCTCTCATACTCTCCTCTCTCTCTGTCTCTCTGTCTGTCTCTCTGTCTGTCTCTTTCTGTCTGTCTGTCTGTCTGTCTGTCTGTCTGTCTGTCTCTCTCTTCTTCTCTCTCTTTTTTTTTTTTACTTTCAATTTTTCACACCAACTAAGGTGATGGCAGCTTGCCTATATTTTGTGACTCCCTCTGAGAAATAAAAGTAAAGGGAGGAGAATAGCCATATAGTTATTGGAGGTGCAAGACACTTTCCATATAACTATCCAGCTAAATTAATTGATGGTACTAATTTTTAGAGATAAGGAAACTGAATCTCATACAGTTTAAATCACTTGTTAAATGCAAAGGTTTGAACTTAGGTCTCTCCCACATCAATCAATTCATCCATCCATCCATCCTTCTATCAATCATTAAACATTTATTATGCACCCACATATGCCAGGTACTGTACTAAACACTAGGAATACAAAAAGAAGTCAAAGAACTTTCAATATAAAGGAATTTTCAGTCTAATAGAGGTGACAATATATAAACCAATATATACAAATTCAGTTATTTAAAGAATAAATAAGAAATAATTAATGGAGGAAAAGCACTACAAATAATGGTGGTTGCAGAAGGCTTTTTACAGAAGGTGGGAGAGGAAGATCAGTAGTAAGTGCTGAGGAGGGAGAACATTCCAAGCATGTGAGATAGAGAAAATGTCCAGAGATAACAGATATAAAATGTTATTTGTGGAACAGCAAAGAAAACAGTGTTACTGGATCCAAAAGCATATTTTGGGGAGTAAGGTATGATTAGGAAAGTAAGGGGATGCTAAGTTATGATGGGCTTTGAATATCAAAGAAAGCATTCCCTACATCGAAGACCAGCAAAAGTTCATTATACCACATCAAGATCAGAAGCCTTCAACTCCCTTTACATTCAGAGAGCCTCCCCTGTCTGAATTCTTTCCAGCAACATATGTGCTTCCTTGTTCTGCTGAGATATCTGTGGTTCCTTTCTTTAAATAGGGTTTCTTGGTTTTTGCATCTTAATATCTTTGATCTTTTCATGCCATTAGGAGTTTTCATATGCAGTCTTCATTTAGATCATAGAAACAATGTGATCCCTGGAAGGACAATGAAGAAATGTGGAGTCTATAGTATGAGTTAGTTTCTAACTTCCATTAATAAAGTGTTCAATGGTTCCATTACTTGTGTTCCAGCCTCATCAAAAGACAATAGAGCTTGAGGTTTGTCTGGGAAGCTAACTGAGCAGATGAAATGTTAATCAATTATAATAGTTCAAAAGTTTTTCTGCTCCTTTCTGATTGATTCCCTCCTGCTCCCCACCCATGTCATAGCTATCTTTTATATGAATATAACATCTATTTGTAATAGTGAATCTTAAAAGCAAAAACAGTAATAATGATGTGGAAATTATGAAGTGAACATTTAATTTTATGCTAACCACATCTAAAGATTCTTGTGCTTATGTATTCTTAACATCTGTTTTTTTAGTAGCAAAATCGATTATTCTGGATTCTTTCACTTCCTTCCCTAAGCCTAATCTCTATCTTGAGTCTATATTTTCTTTTCCTTTCAGAGTTGCTATATTATCTCCTTGAGTGAACAACTCTAATGGATTTGAAAAACATTTCTATACAAGATAACTCTCAGATTTCTATATATAGCCCAATTTTTCTTGTGAACACTATGCTCATATGACAATATGTTATGTACTCACATAATGATAAAATAAAATAATGCATATTTATGGTATTTTTTAGTTTTCAAAGCATTTAATATATTAACTCATATAGCAACATCAACTACCAACTATACATCATCACCTGGATATCTCAATAAGTATCTCAATATGTAAATAATTTTATTCATTATTTTATCCACCACCTTCCACAAAACAAAACCCATTTCCTACTTAAGAATGTTGCTTGATGAATGTGAATGAAGTCACTTTCCTTCTAAAATTACCCACATCACCAGCTTAGAGTCACATTATCTTCTTCCTTCTCACTTACTCACCATATGCAATCAGTTGCCAACTTGATTCCATCAGATAAAATATCTTGTGACTAACCCTTCTATCCAATCCCATGTCCTATTACTAATAGCATTCTAATCCCTCATGACCTCACACCTTCTCTGTAGTCATCCTGACTGCAGCCTCTATTCTCTCCACTTTATTTGTCTTCCTTCAAGAACAACAATATTACATGCCCAAGTCATAGGTCACTCTCTCAAAAACATTTGGACCTTTTAAATAACTGTAGAGAATGTAAAATACCTAGGGATATACTTACTAAAATGAACCCAGCATCTATATGAAATCAATTACAAAACACTTTTAACATAGTCAGATTTTAAAAAATTGAAAAAAAATACCACTCATTAATTGCTCATGAGTAGGATAAGCCAACATAATAATAATGATAATCTTACCTAAATTAATTTACCTATTTCATGCCATACCAAACTACCTCAAAATTATTTCTTAGAATTAATAAAAGAAAGCAAATTCATCTGTAAAAATGAAATGTCAAGAATATGAGAGGAATTAATTAGAAAAATAGAAAGACAAGAGGCTTGACCATACCAGCTCTCGAACTATACTAGTGATCATCTAAACAATTTAGTATTGGCAAAGAAATAAGAGTACTGAATTCTTGGATAGAGGCAGAATGGATGAATGAACATTGTGTTTGACAGAGACAGATAAAACTTCTTTCTGATGATAATGCTTATTATCTGAATGATAGCTATATAAGCAACCTAATTTTTATTTCTCTGTTTCTAGATCAATAAGAAGGAGATAATGATAATCCTACTATTTGATTCACAGGTTTGTTTTGAGGCTCAGAGAAGTTAGACAAAGTATGTATAGTACTTTGAAAACTTATATGCATTAGTTGTACTTGTTATTATTAAATGAAAATAGCTTATTTTAAAGCAACTTATAATTTTTCCACAAACCTACCTTTATTGACTTATTTCAGAATTCCTCCTATTTTATTTGATTTCCCAGCCAAACCAGAGGCCACCCTCCAAAATAAGCAAACAAACAAACTATCATCAACCTCTATGAATCTGACAGGATGCTCTTCATGTCTGGAAGAAACTTTTTCCCCATCACAGCCTCTGAGAATCATTTTGTTCCTTCAAGGGATAATTCAGCTGTCACCTTCTTAGTAAATCTTTCTTTTTTTTAATATTCTGTCTTTCTTTGAATTATTTTTATTCATTTATGTATGGGAAATGCTCTATTTCTTTAGTAAAAAAGATGAGTTCCTTGAATACACAACTGGTTTCTTTTATTGTCTTCATAAAAACTCAGCTGAGTCTCAGTCAAGAAGTCAGTCAAATTTTTATTAAATGTGGGCATTATGGAAATAACTAGAGATAAAACTAAAAGCAGAAGACAATACCTGCTCTCAAGGAGCTCAAAGTCTCATGGGGGAAAATGTGTCAACAATTATGTATAAATAATCTATATATAGGATAAATTGGAAATAATCAATTGAGAGAGGATAATAGAAGGTGGAATCTTAGCTTGAATAAAAGATGTACAGTCTAATAAATGTTTGCTTACTTCAAATCGAATCAGACAAAGATGATGAAGTAAGAAACACTTGAAGCCTACCAATGCCCACAAACTACCCTGCAAATGACCACAAAAGAATGAAAAATGCCTCAAAATGAATATTGGAGTGACAGAACCAACAGAAAAATGGATGAACCCAGTGCTTCAGTCCAGAACAACTTTGAGAAACATAAAGGAGTATTCAAATTCCTGGGGGAGAGAGTACTGAACAAGTCTCGGACTTTAGTGATACTCTGACAAAATATGGTGCAAGCAGCAGGAACCCAGAAAAGCTATCTAAATCTAGCTTCAAAATGGTTAGAATAGAAATCAAATATTATACATGTCCAAAATAAAAACTCAGAAGAAGTCAGCAATATAAAATTAAAAATGTGTGAAGCCACAAAGGAAAATATGTAAGGATTTCAAACCCAAAATGAACCCGTGGAAGAGATCCAGAAAAGGATAGCAAAACAAATAATAAAAAACTTTGAAGAAAAATTAGAAAACAAAATAATAGAAAAATTCAACAGTTTAGAACAAACTTACTGAAGAAAATAGTTTCCTAAAAAAGGATATATAATGTCTCAAAAAGGAAAATAACTCCTTAAAAAGGAAATACAAAGCCTCAAAGAAGAAAATGGATCCCCAAAATTAGAATTGGACAAATGAATGCTAACAGCTTAATGAGATAGCAGGAAACAATAAAATTCAAATGAAGCAAAAAATAGAAGAAAATTTTAAATCTCTCTCACTGGGAAAAAAGTGATCTAGAAAAAAAGATACAGGAGAGATAATTTCAGAATCACTGGATTGCCTGAATGTCATGCTAAAAACAAACAGACAAACAAAAACCCTACACATCATATTGAAAGAAATTATAAAGGAAAAATGCCCTGATGTTCTTGAAACAGAGGAGAAAACAGAGATTGAAAGAACCCACCAATCACCTCTTTTTTTTTTAAACCCTTAACTTCTGTGTATTGACTTATAGGTGGAAGATTGGTAAGGGTAGGCAATGGGGGTCAAGTGACTTGCCCAGGGTCACACAGCTGGGAAGTGTCTGAGGCCAGATTTGAACCCAGGACCTCCTGTCTCTAGGCCTGGCTCTCAATCCACTGAGCTACCCAGCTGCCCCCAATCACCTCTTGAAAAACATCCCGAATTTCAAAATCCCAGGACAATGATAGCCAAATTCTAGAGATTCCAGGTCAAGTAGAAAATACTGTAAGCAGCCAGGAAAAATGTAAATATTATGGAACTACAATTATTGTCAGGACTTAGCAACTTCTATATTAAAGGACCAGAAGGCATGGAATATGATATTCCAAAAGGCAAAGGATCCAGACCTACAACAAAAAATCACCTAACCAGTGAAACTGAGCATTATACACCAGGGGAAAAAATGGATATTTAATGAAGTAGAGGAATTCTAGACCTTCCTGATGAAATAGCCATATCCAGAAAGGAAATTCAGAGATCAAATTCAATATTCAAAAGAAGTATAAAAAGGAAACAGAAAAAGCCTCTTGGGAATCCATAGAGTTAAACTAATCGTATCTTTGCATGGATAAGCAGTAACTATGATTCTTAAGATTTTAGTACTATAAGAGATATCTAAAGTACTTAATATGTTTAATGCAGTCAAGGGAAAAATGGGGTTAAACTGATTACATTATTAGTAAGAAGTGTGTTGCTTGGAATTCAGGGAGGTCCCATTTAACTTCTTGTGGACATGTGGGGGACTTTGAAACTACATTTCCTGTGATCCAATGGGTTTCCGGTTTCTGACGCAATAATGTCAGAGAACAGGAACCAATGTAGAGTGCAGCTTAAATTTAGAAGTGGGGCTTGAGATGCTCTCTCTCTGGCATACGAGACTGAGGGAAGATGGGAGGAGATAGGTACTGGCAGGCATTTTGAATAGATCTTAGCCGTGGTCGATTTATCTCTATCAGCATGGCTTTAATTGAAATACTATTTTCCCTCATTATAGCAGCCTTTATCATTTTAAAAAATAATAGAAGGTGAAAGCTAAGATGCTTAAAATATGATACTAAAAGTACCTAAGATACCTTAAGTACTTAGTATACTTAATGTATTGAAGATATTTAAGAACTTTCTCACTATTAGGGCAATGAATGGATTAGGCAAAGAGCAGTGAGTAAAATGAATAAAATGGGATATATATACATATATATATATTTTAATCAAGAGACAAGAATGAGTAATACAGTGTGACAAATGAAAAGGAGAGGATGTTAAATATAAATTATCACTTATGAGGAGGAATGAAAGACTCAACATAGATTAAGAGAAGATTAGGAGGTGGTAGGCAATGCTTGAACCTTAATTTCATCAGAACAGGCACAAAGTGGGAAATAACATTCACACTCATTAGCTATAGAAATCTATCTACCCAATAGTCAAGAAAGGTGGGCCAAAATAAGTGGGGCTCAGATAAAAAAAGAGAGGGAAATTTAGAGGAGAGTAGACAGCAACAAAAAATGGTTTTTGAACAGGTAAAGACTGAAAGACTGAAGGATAAACAGGAAAAAAATAAGATGTAAAGATGAGAGAAAAGGGGAAAGAACAAAAAATATTTTAGCAGCTCTTATTGCATTGCAAAGAATTATAAACCAAACATGTGTCCATCATTTGGAGAATGATTGAACAAGCTACAATATATGGTTGTAATAGAAAACTATTGTGTCATAAGAATGATGAACACTGAGTTCAGAAAAAGCTGGAAAGACTTATATGAACTGATGCAAAGTGAAGTGAGTAAAAACTGAAGTATTTGTAAACAGTAACAGAAATAATACATGATGATTAACTGTGAATGACTTAACTATTATCAGCAAAGAAGAGTACCAAGATAATCCTACGGGATTCATGACTAAAAAATCCACTATTCATAGCCAAAGAAGAAACTGTTGAAATCTGATTGTAGATTTAAGCATGCTATTCTTCACTTTATTTCTTCCATTAGTTTTTTAAATTTTATTTTATACGTGATATATGTCTTCAGACATGTCATTGGAAATATGGAAATACGAAATGCATGAAAGCACTGATATAGCTTCTATTAGACTATTTACATACCTTGAAGAGGGTTGGTTAGGGAGGGAGAGAATTGGAGTTACAAAATATAAAGAACAATTTTCAAATATTTCTCTATGTGTAATTTAAGCAAAAGGAAATTAAAAATTAAAAAATTAAAAAAACAAAAAGAGGGTCTAGGTTAAATTATTATTAATAATAAATAATAACTTTATTCACATATGCAATCAGTTCTTAACTCAGCATGCAGTTGTATCCTTGAATAAAGAGACAGAATGGAATAATGGAATAACATGTAGTACTATTATCTCATTTTCAAAAAAAAAACAAACCAACATTTTCTTAAAGGATAATGAGGTTCTTAGACCAGGAATAACAATTGACCAAATGATCATCTATAGCATGGAGTACTATGGTATTAAGAAGAATTTTGTTCAAAGAAAATAATGAGGAATTTAGAATTTTTGGAGGTTCTGAATTCAAATCCTGATTTTATTGTTCCCTATTTGTGTAATATTAAACAAGTTAGTTTATTTCCCCGTTTGTCACTTCCTCTCTCTTAATGTAATGACACTTTGTTTTCAAATCACAATAATGTCCATATATTTTCTCTATCATGATGCCAAATCTTTCATTTTAAGAACCCCACTAACATGGGTATTCCCTTGTAATAAGGAAAATAGTTAATAAAACAAGTATATCAAATACACAAAGCAGTTCTGGGTCTTCTCTCTATCTGTTGCTCATGCTTGGATTCTTTCTCTCTTCAGGTTTGTCTTCTAATTTCCCAGACTTTCTTTAAGTGTTTTCTAAATTCATACCTAATACAGGAAACTTTTCCTCATCTTCCTAAGTCTTTGGCTTTATATTAGAATTTGGGTTTTAGCTAGAATATCTGGACAGGAACTTGAAAGCAATACGTTAAGGATAAGGAAGAAGAAGGAAAGGGCAGACAGATAAACAGACAGAAAAATATATAGAGTAGATAGACATTTACATATGCATACAAATGTACAATCTCTCTACATGTGTATAATTATATATTTATTTCCTAAGGGGATTGTTAACAGTCCATTTCTGTAGATGGATGAAATGAAAAAGGAAGAGAATAGGACAAAGAAATGGACTGGCGATAAATCAAGGTTTTTCTGACTGTGAATGCTATTTTTTAAAAAACCTTTACCTTCTGTTTTAGAATCAATACTGTGTATTGGTTCTAAGGCAGAAGAGAGGTAAGGGCTAGGCAATGGGGGTTAAATGACTTGCCCAGGGTCACATAGCTAGGAAGTGTCTGAGGCCAGATTTGAACCCAAGACCTCCCATCTCTGGGCCTGGCTCTCAATCCATTGAGACACCCAGTTACCCTCTGTGAATGCTATTTTTAACATTGGGACAGGAAGATTTTTTTTTCTTTTGGAATAGATTCTAATTCTATCTAATTCTTCCTTAATTTATGTGAATACATAAAATGACTGGTAAATGCATAAAATGATCTTTAAGGTCATGTCAAAAATATGATTTTATTTTCTTTGTTGATTACAGCATAATTTAACAGTGAAAGAACTAATTCCAGAAGCTTTATTAACATGTTACCCTAATTGATCTAAATATTTATTCTGTCCTCCTCCCCCACCATGGAACAACATTACTTAATGGAAAGAGATCTGGATTAGAGTTAGAAGATGAGTCTGGATTCAAATCCTGACTCTACTTGTGTGACCTAGGCAAGTAACTTGATCTTTTGCACCTCAGTTGAGGATATCAGATTGGATGATCTCTCAAAATCTTTTTCAACTCTAGATCCTATCCCATGATAGAATCAATTCACCATCATTTTCCTTATATTGTCTATTTCAGATATTCTCAACTTCCTTCAAGACCCCCAGATCATCTGTCACAGCACTCCCCACCCTTTCAGTTGATAACTTCACCTCATTTTTCACAAAAAATTTTGAGACTATTTTCCAAGAGCTTCCCTCCTCTCTTCCTCACTTTGCATCACTCAGGCATCTCCCTTCTTCTCCCTTGTCTCATATGAAGGGATGACCTTCTTCTTTGAAAAGGAAAAGCTAAACTTCATCCTTTATATATCATCCCTTCTTATCTCCAGAAGTTTGCTCCATCTATCATCCCCATAATTTCTCATATCTTTAGGCTCTTCCCATCTACTGACTCCTCTTCAGTACTTATACATAATCATGTTTTTCCTAACCTTAAATGAAAAAATAAAATAAAACAAAACCCCCTAATTTGGTTCACCCTCTTAATTAATCTTAGTTCCATATCTCTCCCCTCCTTTGGGATTAAACTCCTTAAGAAAGAGGAGTACATTTCTTCTTACTCTTTTTTAAAAATCCTTCCTATCTATTCTAATAGACATATCTAATACGAACATTTTATCAGTCCTCATTCTTTTTGACCTATCTGCAGCACTTGATATTGTTCAACATTTCCTAAATATTTCTTTGTAGATTTTTCATGGCAATGTCTTCTCTTTCTGCTCCTTCTTTCTTCTTGACTGCATTTTCATCATCTTTGCTAGACATTAAGGTATCATTCATGGAGGATTTCCAAGCATCAATTCTGAGCCCAACTTACTGCTCAATCTATAGTAAATGACCTGATAATCTTACAAATTTTCATGAGTTTAATTATTTTCTATTTTGATGATTCTCCAATCTGTTTATCTAGTCCTGACTTCTGTCTTAACCTTTAGCCTGGCAATACCTTTTATACAGTTGAAACCTCATGTCCCCCAATCACTTCAAACTCAACACTTCCAAAAGGAATCTCATTATCTTTCTTTTCAAATTTTCCTATCTTACAAATCCTTTTTTTTACTGTCAAGTGTAGTACAGTCAAACAGGCTCAAAACCTCAACATCCTCATAACTCCTCTCATCATCATCCCACAATTCTGATTGTTGTCAAATCATGTGGCAAGACTGTTCATCTATATCCCTCTCACTCTTGTAAGGGATAAAATTAAAAGTTGTACTAAATATATTAAAATATGGTCACCAAAATTATTGCTCAAGTCAGAATGACATTATAGCAATTTATTTATAAAATAAAGGGAAAGAGTGAAAGTAGAGAAATGAGAAAAAGGGCAGAGTAAGGAATCTAGGTTAACAAGCTAGAATATTTGCTCCAGCCCCAGCTTTACTCCGACAGGGCTCCATAAGCCCCAGCAGGAGGACCTAGGGGACAATTAAACAAGAGCTCCAGTCATTTGGCCACCTCCTCTAAGATGGGGGAGAGGGCCTCTTCAGACACTAGTCTTTTCAGGAACCAGGAAAGGAGTCAGTCTTTTTCACTCACCCACATGGTAGTCCTAAAGGAAGAGAGAAGTGCAATCTGAGGTCTCCAGCCAGAGCTCCTCCAGGGTCAAGTTCAAAGTCAAAAGAGCTGGTCACAGGAAGTTCTGACCACTTTTAAAAACTCTTTCTTATCATCACTTCCGGTGACTTCTTCTCACTTTATATGGACCAGTTGCAGCTATAGATTTGATTAGGACTGGCCAGTGGACAGTCACTGGGTTTCTGATTCATCACCCACTATAGCACAAGTGGGTCATAGACCTCCCATACTTAAAGATAAATGGGGTGTGTATACTTCTGATGATTAAATCTAAAAAATGAGCAGGGGAGAGTTAATCCCATCTTTACACTCTAGTCACATAAGCAGTGTTGTGATCCAGTGTCATTTTCTCAAACCTAGATTATCCCTTTGGTTTGTCTTCTGCTACAGGTCTCACCCTGCTTTAATGAATTTTCCACTTTGCTGCCAAAGTGAATATTTGAAAATTCTCTATTTCATTGAATATTGATTTTATCACTGGAGGATTATTATTGTATTATTGAAGTCATTACTTCTTTCCCTCTGGATTATTGTACTCCAGGCCATTGACTCCTTTAATGTAGAAGCTACAAAATGCTGTGTTATTTTGACAGTGGTTCCAGGATGTTTTTTGAATTATTTCTTTATGGTTGCTTGCAATATTTTTTCCTCAATGTGGGAGTCCTAGAATTTGGCTATAATATTCCTGGGTATAGTCTTTTTAAGATTTCTTTCAAGAAGAGATTGGTGGATTCTTTCCATTTTTATTTTATCCTCTGATTCTAAAATATCAGGCATTTTTACATTATAATATCTTGAAAGATGGTTATAAGTTATTTTTTTTCAATTATGGACTTCAAGTAGTCTAAGAAATTTTAAAATATCTCTTTTGTATCTTTTTATCCACATCAGTTATTTTTTCAGTGAAATATTTAAAAATTTCTACTATTTCTTCAGTCTTTTGACTTGATTTTTTCTTGACATATCATTCATATATATATATATATATATATACACCCACACAGAGATAAAGAGGGTCTTTGCATGTAGGTATATATATATATATATATATATATATATATAT
>NC_058132.1:466861639-466870720 GCF_016433145.1 Gracilinanus agilis | reverse complement strand
TATATATATATATATATATATATATATATATATTTTGAGGCTATGATTACATTGGTATAGGAAAGTTCCATCAAGGTACTCCTATTTCCAGTTCAGATGGGCAGCTGTCTTCCACTGAGTGACCTAGGATTTAATGACTGCTTGGAATCAATTAGTATGTTTTAGAAGTAAGATTTGAGCTCAAGTCTCTTTTATTCTAAGGTCAGCTTTCTTTTTTTAATAATTCATATTGTCTTCAATCATACTGATATTTTTACTACAAAATTATCATTCAGTCATAGTGAAGTCCAACTCATGATTTAAGTCACCTTTCTTCCAGCTAGATCCTGGCTCATAGTAAGTGTTTGATAAATTTTTATCAACTGACTTCCTCCCCACTTACTATGGGGAATCTTTTTTCTAAAAAGAACTATATGGTATTCAGAATCCTATGGTTTAGATAAGTAATCCGATCAACTGTGAATAATATTTCCTTGAAAACAAGAACTTCTTCATATCTATATTTGTATCCAGAGCACCTAGCATAGTGCTTGACAATTAGTAGGTACCAAATCAATGGCTTTTGATTGATTAATTGATCTCATTTCTTCTATCTCAACACATGTGGTAGTCTTACACGCAAAGGAGAAAGGCACCAGGTCTTTTGTTAATCATTTTTGTCAACCTGCTCCCCATTTCCTCTGGATTCTCAATTCAGGGTATTCAATCAAACAGCTAATTTTCACTTATACTACATTTACCTTAGCCTTTGTCTCAGTGTGCTCATGGACAATGGGGTTGGGTATCAAAATTTTAGAAGGATTATTGAAAAGAAGGAGAGGCACTGAAAACAACCTCATTCAATTAATTAAGGCTGACTCTCTGCATAGCTAAAGCCTCATGAAAGATAATAGGTGGATAAAAATTGTCCACGAAGGCTGAAGAATCATAATACAGTGACTAGATTCAGCTTCATAAGCATCATTTAGGGGACTAGAAATATGACATAGACACCAGTACTACCTCACTAACCTTGCAGAATGGAAACTGCCTGCCATAAAGAGGGTAAATTGCTATTTAGAAGAGAGCAAAGATCATATTTAAATCAATTTTGACATTATCCTAGGGACCAATGCATTTCCATCTGCACTAATTGAGCAAAGACTGAGATCAGAAGTGGAGAGAGGTGAAGTTTAGTATGTCTTCAAAATATGAAGATGAAAAGAAAGCAAGGAAACTATATGAAAGCAAAATCTCAGACCCAGGAGAAATTTCTTCTATGTTTTGTCTTTAATTTTCATTACAAAAATCATTATATAACTCATTTGTTTACATCATTCTCAAATATGCTTAACACAAGAAACATTGGACCAGAATTATTTCTATGTTAATTCATGCTTTCTAGTTCTTGTGCATAAAAAGCATAAAAATTGCTACTTAATTAAATATGTCATATCAAGTCTCTGTCAGCATGAGGAGAGATTCACATTAGAAAGCTCACTAATTTGATTTTGTACTATAGCTAGAATAGTGATTTACCATCTTTATGAATGTGAACAAATGTGCTTTTTTAATAAGAACCAAAACAAGACAGAATGTACATCACTCTCAATGATACATTAGAATACAGATAATTTAAATGCAATGTCTTACTGCATTAAATTAACTTTTAAAAACTTAAAAAAATAAAACAGTATTCATTAATTTCAAAAATGATTGCAACTGACCATTCCAGAACATTGAAAAATGGTCCATACTGGATCCAATGGGGGAAGTTGAAAAGAGGCATAGTTTTTGGCTTTACACAGAATGGAATACCATCATGTAATAGTAAGTTGCTCAGTACCAGAGATACTCAAGGAGGAGGAAGCAGATGTGTATTTGTTAAGGGCATTGTAGATAGGATTCATTATCCTTGTGATGGTTGGACTACATGCTCTCTGATATTCCTTTTAATTTATATATTAAAGATAATATTTTATGAGATAAAACACATCATAGCTTACAGAAAAATAAAAATGAACAAATTGCTACTAGAATTCGGTAAATCATAGTTCATAGAAGTAGAGAGGGCCTTAAGTGATCATTTGTTCCAACTCTCTCCATTCAAGCAGGTAAGTTATTCTATTACACAACTGAGGCAATTGAATCATAGAAGAGATAGGTAATTTTCTTGAGGTCACATTACTACATTGTCAATCCAGTTAAATTCCACCAAGCAGCTGTCTAAGTCATTAAGTTGGTTTATTTAACATCAGTTAACCAGAAATTATTGACATACAACATAATCCAATAATCTGTGAAATTGCAATTACCTTTCTCCATACCTACTTAATCTGGAATATTTTTTAAGGGATCTTAAATTCTAAAAACTCAGAATAGGCTCAAAATTATTATCTGAAAGCATAATAGTACTGAATTCTTTTTAAAAATATACCACAGTCATGATATATGTTTGTTATTGAATAATTTAAAGAATAAAAAACTACATGACATGAGTTTAATAAAATATTTGATATTATAAGTGTAGAATCTTAGATATAAAAGGTTTATGCTAAATCAGGGGTCAGCAACATATCTGGCTTTTTTGAGGGCCAGATATGGCTCTTTCTGCAGCAGCCATAAAGTCAGTTTTTTTTTCAGGCGCTGTTACAGGAGTGCACACTGTTACAGGAGTGTGCACTGTGAGCACTGTATGGCTCTCACGAAATTATATTTTAAAAAATGTGGCGTTTATGGCTCTCATGTCCAAAAAGGTTGCTGACCCCTGTGCTAAATTCTTTCTATCCAGCAAAAGGTTTATGTTACTTAAAAAAAAAGATAGCCTTAATCATATATATGGGATAATCATATGCATCATCTATATAGTATGATTTTCTGAGGCTCAGAAACGCCATCTTCTATAAAATACCTTTTGTTCTGTAACTACATCTTAAATTAGAAATATTTTTTAGAGTGCTTCCTTTGGGCTGACTATTTTTTACTGTTTTTAAGCTAATATCAAATAAATCATGAATTAATTTGATAAATAATGATATTTTCTATTTAGAATCTTCCTCAGTTATATTTGTTAAAAATAGATAAATAGGGGCAGCTGGGTAGCTCAGTGGATTGAGAGCCAGGCCTAGAGACGGGAGGTCCTAGGTTCAAATCTGGCCTCAGACACTTCCCAGCTGTGTGACCCTGGGCAAGTCACTTGACCCCCATTGCCTACCCTTACCACTCTTCCACCTATAAGTCAATGCACAGAAATTAAGGGTTTAAAATAAAAAAAAAATAGATAAATAACTTAGTGGGCCTTACCCTACCACCAATAGGTACAAAAGATTTGACCTGATGTCTAGTGGCTTCCTGCTCAAAAAGGGCCACCATATTATTGCCAGACTTAATGTAGATTCCTGATGAATTTTAGTCTAATTATAGCTTAAAAATTCCAAACTCAAATAAACTATCTCAGACTTCCCAGTAGCAAATATCAGAAGCCTGCTACACCACACTCATCAACTACTATCAGTTATGCCAACAAAAATTGATTTTTTTTGCAATCTTTTCCAAGGAAAACATTCATTTTAACAAAACTCTTAAAAATGATTGAAGAGCAATCAAGATGGCAGTAGAGAGAAAGCATGCAGCCAAGTTCTCTCAAAATTCCCCTCTAAGTAACTTTAAATAATATTTCAAATCAATTTCTCAATTGTCAGAATCTACAAAAGGCCAGAGTGAGATAACTTAGGACATTAGAAAGAGAGATCTATGAGAGTAGAGAATTTCCCCATTCCAAAATCAGGGGAGGTAAAAAAAAAAAAAAGCAGTAAGACTAGGTAGTGTTTATAGAAGCAGCAGGAGCTATAGGAACTCAGAAGCCAAATATGAAAAGGAAACCTAGCAAACAGTTAGAAAGAAATTATATGGGACCCCTGTGCTAGGCCAGGGTATTTGACAATTTAATTGCCTATACTTACTTCTGGTTCACAAATCAAGGGAAGAAAGGAGAACTTTTGGACAAGAAAAAGAAAGGCCTCCGAAAAATGTCACTTCTGACTCCAAGGGAGAAGGGACTCCAATGATCAATTGAGGCCTTAAGGAATTAGAGGCAATTCCTAGTGTGTTATTTGGAATTTTTTGGGTTCCATTGAGAGTTATTTGGGGTTCATTTGAGTTTTAAATATTTAGATATATGACAAACTTCCTGTGAACATTTAGGGGACTTGGAAACTACATTTCCCATGATTCAATGGGTTTATGGTCTTACGTGATGATGTGAGCAAACATGATGACGTGAGCAAATGTAAAGAGTGGTTTAAATAGAAAGGACTTGACTGGTACGGGCTCTCTTCTGGTACAAGGGAGCCAGGTGGGAGAAGGTATGATGGGGAATTTGAATTAGATCTTAGCAGGCACATGGTCACCTTATATTTTACCAACATGGCCTTAATTAAAATATGAATAGGTCGTATAATATCAATCTATATCAATCCTAATTATAACAGTTTGGTAAAGCACATTGGAAACGTAACTCAATTTTTCAGATAAAATGCAACTCTGAGAGAATTTAAAATCCTCCCCAGAGCTATAGATATGCTTCTGCCAGTTTTGTGCTTTTCTTTTTGGCCACTTTGCTCAGTTCTTTTGAGCAATTTTTCAAAGGGGAAAAGTGGCTTTAAATGCTGTGACTTTGCTGATAGCAATTTGTTTTTGCCTGCCGATTATTTCGAAAGCTGCTTCAGCCAGTTTGAGCCTCTTCTGCTGGATCCTCCCTGGGGTACCAAGCCTTTTCCCGAGCCTTTTTTTCCTGCCACCCAGTGCTTATCCCTAGCTCCTGCTAATTGTTCCTGCCAATGCTGAATGCCTGATGCTCTGCCCAAATGTTGTTTTCTGTTTTCCTTCCTTTCTTGCTACAACTGCTTCTGTCCACCTCTTCTTCCCGCCGCCTGTCCGGCTCCCTGCCCTCCCCCACTGTCTCTACGGCTTGATGCTGAGCCCAGAGACTGCTGCTGCTGCTTACGATTTGGGAGGTATGCAAAAAAACAAAAAACAAAACACCCCCTTCTCTCTCATTGCCTGCATCCTCATAGATATTAATGACTTTTAATCTGAAGAAAGCTTCTCTAGCTACCTTCCTCCCTCCATGTGGTTCTCTTAAAAATTGACCTCGGTGGGGGGGTGGCTGGGTAGCTCAGTGGAGTGAGAGTCAGGCCTAGAGACAGGAGGTCCTAGGTTCAAACCTGGCTTCAGCCACTTCCCAGCTGTGTGACCCTGGGCAAGTCACTTGACCCCCATTGCCCACCCTTACCACTCTTCCACCTATGAGACAATACACCGAAGTTAAGGGTTAAAAAAAAAAGATATTGAAAAAAAAACTGACCTAGGCTTTTCTAGCCCCCACCCCAGTTGGCTTCCACATGGCCCCAGCTTTTACTCTTCAAACAGGAAGCAAAATGGCAAGCATGGGCCTCATGGCCTATTTCAAACTGAAACTCAGGGGAAAAATTCACCCCTACATACACTAGGCCTGCCCAAGAATTATGCTCAGAGCAGAGCTCAGTTAGAAGGACCTTGAATTGGACCAGAGGTGGATTTTAAAACCTCAGAACTGAATGGGTTTTGTTTCTGTTTTTTAAAAAAAAAGAAGTCTGTATCTTATTGTATTTTGCTGACTAGTTTTGTGAATTAATTTTTTGTTTGTTTTGTCGATTTTTCTGTTGCACTGAATCATTTTAAGCTAATGAAGTTTTGGCTGCTAGATTAATTCTGTTTATGATTTTATTGTAACTCCCAAATAGTGAACAAATATATTAGAACTGGTAAAAAGGTTTCTTGACTGTATAGCTTGTAATCTGTTACTCGTATTGTATTTCCTAATTTCTTTAAGGTTTCATTTTTTAAGTTTACCTGTATTAATCCAATTCTGTTATCTGTACCATTTAAGAACATCTTAAACATTTTTAAGTTGTTAAAAGCCCATAAGCCTTATGTATACCTAATTTGTCATCTCCACTATAGGATCACATGTCTTAAGTTTTTATTCTATCTTAATAATTGTGTACAACCTTGGAGATTTTGATGCCTTAAGAATTTAAATTATAATTTTATGAGATTTCTTTAGAATTGACTTCAGATGCCTAGTACCCTTCTGTATAAATGATAAGGTTTTATATATTTATTTTAAAGAATTGTTGTCTTAAAGGATAAGGTTTTATATATTTTATTATAAAGAATTGTTGTCTTAAAGGAGTAGAGGAAACATGGAAGTTTCCTACCCAATTTTTTTCCTGTATGCTTGATGTTTAGTCTCTATGTTTTAGCTTGCTTTCCCAACAGAAGGATCTAGAATTCCTGAGGATAATTTAGATCCAGAAGAGTTTTTTTTTTAAATCAGATTTTTTTTTTAGGTTCTGCCCCATAATTGCTATGGAGGCAGTAATAGAGTTTGTAACAAGTATACATTTTTTTAAACATCATAGCAAGTGGTTATAATAATGGGTTTGTTTGCTATTATCTTTAAATGTGTTATTGGAAATTATGGTACTTTATTTGAATGTGCATTATGAATCTGCTATTTTGTAAAAACCATTTACACTCACAATTCATGCAAAAGCTTAACAGGAAATGGATCTCATTTTTGGGTGAAAAACCTTTCACTTGTTCTAAGCTATATATTTTTTTTATTTTTAAAACATTTCTTTTATTTTTCTTCCTTGCATGTGCAATGCAATAAGTGTTCTTTTCTCTCATTTTTTATCCTTGAGGGCATTGTATTTTTCCCCTGCATTTTAAATTTTCTTATTGCTTTTCCTTTTAATTTTTTTAATGGAGCAACTGATTTTTTCCTTTTTTCTCATTTTTGTACTTGAAGTACATATAATCAATGTTAATCCTTTTTTGATTTTACAGTAATATAAGCTTAACATAAATATATATTTGCTATAATATTAATGCATACCCCAAAAGCCTTAGACTATGGTAACCTCCCAATTATTGGTAAATATTATTATTGGAGTGTGATTAATGTCTCTGTCTGATTCTAGGAGTAGTACTAAAAAGAGCCACAAGGTCATGGAAACCGACTGAGAATCTGCATAGTGCCAAGGATCAAAAGGTCATGCAGACCATGGATTGAGGAAGTTCTATGCCAATACTGAAGGGCTTGAAACTAGTGTTTGAGTTTTGGGGTACAGTTTTTCTAAAATATTAGAGGCAAGATTCCCCTTAACTTAAATTCCTATTAAAGCACCTAAGATTGGCTAACATTATAACTTATTCCCTGAGAAGGTGCAGGCAAATCAGAACAAGGAAAGACATTTCCTTTTCACATATATTTAATCCTGTTATTTCTCTTATATATAGAATGGCAATTTTTTTGTAGTCCTGGCTCCTAGATGGATAATTGCAAACTGCTTAATATCACTTTAATTGGGCCTTGATTCAAGGACCTGTTATAAGTTTATTTTTCCTTACATTTTTGCACATAAGATTTTGACATTTTACATTTCATTCACAAGTTAATTTTTTCTCCTTTATTTGGATTTTACTCTTTTTTATTTCTTTTGCCAATTGATTTCATACAAACCTGTGACTCAGCCACATATCCTTAGCTGATATGAGGTACCATCTTCAGGGGAGAATGTATTATTTGGAAATTTTCCTCAGTTAGGTGTTAGGTTTTAAAATCATAATGTCTATATTATAATCTATAATGTAAAATTTTAAATCTTTTAGGAGTAATTTTGGGGGGATGTATAATTCTCAGAAGGAAATGTATGTTTTATAATCTATAATGTAAAGTTTAAATTCTTTTGAGAGTAATTTCAGGATAAGAAATTTGTCATTTCCCAAAAATCCAGACAATGAACCTGTTTGGAGAAGGCACCATGCAGATGCCTAAAGAGCCTTTACTGGATCATGAACATCCAAATTGAACTTTGGGGTGCAGTTGATTGAACAATGGGGAGTTGAATGCATTTGTTTTTGAATGCACACTCTTCTGCCAATAGGGGGCTGTCCCAATTTTCTTTTTGTCAATGCGGCGAGTTTTTATCCTTTTTCTTTTATCCCCAAATTCCTGTAATTTAGAAATTGACAATGTTTACAAGATCCTCTGAGAAAAAAAGTATTTTTCTAAGGGGGGGAATGTGTTATTTGGAATTTTTGGGGTTCCATTGAGAGTTATTTGTGGTTCATTTGAGTTTTAAATATTTAGATATATGAAAAACTTCCTGTGAACTTTTAGGGGACTTGGAAACTACATTTCCCATGATTCAATGGGTTTCCAGTCTTACATGATGACGTGAGTGAACATGATGACATTAGTGAAGGTAAAGTGTGGCTTAAATAGAAAGGACTTGATTTGGACAAGCTATCTTCTGGTACAAGGGAGCCAGGTGAGAAAAGGTATGGCGGGGAATTTGAATTAGATCTTAGCAGGTGTGTGGTCATCTTATATTTTACCAAAATGGCCTTAATTAAAATATTCATACTTCTATCAATATCCATATATATCAATCTTAATTATAAAACTAGATAAAGACTTGGTGAAGACATAAGCCAGGAGAACAGTGACTCTCCCAAGATCACATAACTTTGGAAGCATTGAAAATTTCCAAAATCCTAGAAACAGTTCTGAAAACAACAGTGCAAAGAAGACTGCAAACTGGGATGATATCATTCACCTCTGTTTCAAGGGAATAAGGAATATTTAATGTGATAGAAGACTTTCAAATATTTGTGATCAAAATACCATAGTTGAATAAAAATAAAAATCAGACCATAATGAAAAAAAAAAGACTTTTGGAAAGGAAGATTTAAAATTACTTGGAAACTAAATAATCTAATTCTTCAAAGGTGGTGGGCCAAAGAACAAATCAAAGAAATAATGAATGATTTCATTGAAGAGAATAATAATGAGGAAACAACATATCAAAAATCTATGGGATTAATTTACCTATTTAGTGCCATACCTATCAAGCTACCAAAAAACTTCTTTACTGAATTAGAAAAAACTATAACAAATTTCATTTGGAATAACAAAAGATCAAGAATATCAAGGGAAATACAGGAAAAAAATGTGAAGGAAGGGGGCCTAGCAGTACCAGATATTAAACT
>NC_058132.1:466849318-466858641 GCF_016433145.1 Gracilinanus agilis | reverse complement strand
GGTTGTCTGGATTTTCTCTGTGTAAAAGCTGTCGAGTGTTAAAGACTTCTTTTTCTTGTTGTTATTCTTTCTCTTCTGAACTTCCTGAGACTGAGTAGCCATTGTTACCCCAGCAGCTTCTCAGATTTATCCTCGCGCTCAGTGTCTGTTCGCGATCTATTGGCTCCTGAGGTCTGACTTCTGGTTTTTTCCAAGGTCAAGCCGCCTGGTTGACCCCCTTGCTTGATCCTCTGCTGGAGGTTTCTTTACAAGTCTCAGGGCACTGCTTCCACAGTCGTATACCCATCCACACTGGTTCCCCACTTAGGCTTTAGTTCCTTGCTGTGTCTGCCTCCACCCACGCCTCCACAGTGCCTGCGCTCTCAGCCTGTGTTCTGCGCCCTGCGTCCTGCTCCTGCGCTCAGATTTCGCCTGTGTTTTTTGGCTTAATGGGGTCCTAAGTCTTGCTGCTCTCAGGAACAGGCCCTGGAGCTGCCAATGACTCGATGGGTGCCCCAAACTTGCTCTATTTCTTTTTAGCTGGCTTCGGAGCTATAGATGTGTGTGGAGGGGTTGGGGGTGGCGTGGTTTCTCAGCCCACAATTTCGTGAGGGCTGTTTCACCCCTTTATAGCATGGAAATGCCTTGATTCCACGTACCTTCCACGCTGTGCCCTGTTGTGGGGGTTCCTCCGTTCGTCTGGACTTGTTTTTATGTCCCCTTGAGGAGTTTTGTGTGTTTCAGTCAGGAGAGGTTAAGAGCTGCTTCTTACTCTGCCGCCATCTTAACCTGGAACCCTGGTTAATTTTTAAAAATGAAAGAAATTGCATAGTATAATGAATAGTAAATTAAGTAGAACCAAGAGAATATTTATAACAGCTATAGTTTTAATACATGAAGAATAACTTGTGCATGTTACCTTCAGAGAATGATCTGAAAAATGGAATGTAATGGGGATAATTTGACGAAAGGTGTGTGGTAAAAGGGGGTTTTGAAAGGAGGGGCTCAGGGACTTGCTAGGTAGGTAATCTAGGTTACAGGTAGGCTGGAATAAGGAGATTCAGGATACAATATGGCTGAAGGGAACAAAGATCTTCAGGGAGAGGAGGAATTAATATAAACAGGCAAAGACAGCAGGGCTTATAGACTTGGACTTAGACTTAAACACAAACTGAGGGAAATAGATTGAATTGAAATTCACTACAGGCTTTAGTTAATTTCACAGGAAAGTACTTGTTTTGAAGTTACGCCTTCCTTCAAGATGGATACCCCGGCTTCCCTTCAAGCCCAGAGTATGTTGGTTCTTTCCCTCTTCTTCCCTCTCTTAATAACTAACCGACAAATTAACTAACAGGTTCGTTGAAACACAAAAGGGTTTATTATCTTCAAGGATGATTTGTCAGGAAAGTGGATTGAGGAAGCCCTAACAGTTGTTTTCAGGAACCTCAGGTGGGGGAAGGGAGGCAGAGATGGAGTCTGAGCAAGGTCCTGCCTTAGCTCCGCTTTCAAGGTGCTCTTGATGTGTAAAGGGAATAAAATGATGACTAACCAATTTCTTTAGATATAGTACTGTCAAGTTATAGTAACACCCCTCACAGTTTTGAACTACTCTCTTATTTACTCTCCTTATTAACTCCACAGACATTTAAGGTAAGGGAAGGAAGGTAGGAAATAATATAGGGAATAAAGATACAAAGGGTTTATCGAAACTAACAATTCTTAAATAAATATTTCAAAGCTAGACTAAATTTCAATTCTTCAGATAGGCAAGGAAGCAGCTCAGCTGGTCTGAAACTCTCTCCACGAGATTCCCTAAAACCAACTGACTTCTCTCCCTCAAGATTCCAAACCCCTAACTGATTTCAGAACTCCGCGAAAGCTAGAAAAAAACTATCATGACCCCCTCTCTCTGTATTACAAAAAACATGAAAGACTTCATTTTATATACATATTTATTTCCCTGATTATGCCTTCTATGATGCTGGGAGGTTAGAGAGGGGCTGAAAAACTTGTAAATAAAATCTATTACTTTAAAAAAAATTGCTTGCTATTAGACATCCTTCAATCTTGCCATATGATTAGAATTTTCTTATTTTCACTTAAATTTTTTGTTATGAAGTTTACACTTTTTTAAAAAGCCAATTATTGCTTATTAAATACACTAGCTACTTACTTATATATGCTACATACTTCTCCTTTGCTCTTTGGTGATTCTGATCTGAAATTCTTTGGAATCCATGGAGGAATCACAACCACATAAGAATCCTTGAATAATATTATTCAAATATATATATATGTATATATATATATACATACACACATATATGTATACATACATATATATATATATAGCTTTCTTATAAGCCATTTGATTAAAAATAATTTTGCAATTTCCCAAATAATTAATTCATTTTCTCTTCAAGGGTAGGCCCAATTCATTACCCTATGTCTGTGTATATATATGTGTGTATATTATATATGTGGATATGTATGTGTTTCTACATATTTTCTACATATATATGTAGAAACACATACATATATATGTATATATACATACATATATATATATGTATATATATATATATATATATAGAGAGAGAGAGAGAGAGAGAGACATACACACACAGAGAAAGAGAGAGACAGAGACAGAGAGAGAGGGGTAGGCAAATCGGTTACTCTGTTAATATACATATACTGTTTTCCAGGTGCTGGGAATACAGAGAAAGTATATATTATTCATATTTTATGGGACTTTTTGTGTATATATGTACTGATTAATAGATGCATGCGTAGAAATCTATATCTTTGAGTAATATCCACATTGGCGAGGTCACATATTCATTTTACTACATATATATGAAAAATTTTACCCTAAAAAAGATGTTCATTTATATCTCCTTTCTTTTTAATAACAGAGGACTGGTTACTGTTGATTTATCATATTTCAGTTCAGAGAAACACTAAAATCTTTTAAAAGTTTAATTCTCCATATGCTAAAATGCCCACAGAGTTAACAAATTTGTCACTGAAGGCTATGATTGTTATAATTTCTCATGGAGAGCTTTAATATCATGCAGAAGTCCTTGAGGCCCATAAGTGTAGCTAAAATGCATGTTATCTTCTTTATTATGCATGAGGTCCCTTTCATAAATTTGAAAGTTTCTTTATAGCTTCAGCACTTTAATAATGAACAACTGAAAGCTTAGCTTCATTGTTTTAACTATCTTCTCCACATTGGCTTTATATCAATGTCTAGACTACCAGACAGACTTCATGACCTACAGCTAATAATATTATCAAGGCAGCTTCATGTAGGCTGAATTATAAATGCCTTGTAGTCATTTATTTCACTACTTATAATTAACTTATGTAATGGAGAACCCAAGTATTCTAAAGGGGGCATTAGTGCTGCATGGATTCAGTAGAAAAATGTGGGTTTCTTATCCATTATTCATAATTATAAGGCAGTATCTTGCCCAGACACATCCACACACTGTAGCTCTTTCACACAAGATCAGACAAGGTTGTTAAATCACAGTTTATTTTTTTGTGAACCTAAATCATCCCTAGGGCAATCCAGACTGCAGTTTGTTTATTTGTACCTTCAGAGTCTAAGCCTCCTATTTCTAGGACATATTAGAATTGTTAGAAAGCTTCAATATACTAAAACTTTTTTTTAATCTAACAGAGAGGAGCAAATGGAAATGTGAATTGCTTATCCTAGGAAAATTTCCTATCCCAGATGCTCCATAGTGGGTATATCAGATTATTTTGTCAAACTTACTTGGCCTTAATCATCAATAGTTAGTCTTATTTCTTCTAGAAGTCTGAGATTAGGCCCCCAGATTTCAAGCCAAATTCTTTCTTTCAACTTCCCCAATAATGACCTAGTGTCTTATCATCCTATAGGCCCAGCTAAAAGGAGTTTGCTAAAATCACTACTATATATTGCAGTCACAATTGAAGTAGATTTCCAGAGAAGGGGCTATAAAAGCATTTATAAACTTGAAAGAAACAAATAAATAATTCTAAAAGTGACAAGATTTAGTTGTCCTTCTTATGAGTATGAGTTTCACAGTTCTTATGAGTATGAGTTTCACAGTTCTTTCTTTCCAGATATAGGGCCCATTTTTAATTGTTTCTGAGTTCTCACACCCACATATCTAAGAAGAATTTTATTCTTCAACATCCTAACAAAGAGTCATTCAGCTGCCTTTTAAAAATTTCTAAAGGTATATAGATCAGTACTTGCCAAAGCAGCCAATTCCATTCCACAACAGTTGAATGAAACTATGACCTGTGTTATCTGAGATGGGCAGATCATAGTGGATAGTTATGACAAAAGATAATCCTTTGGAAAAAGAAATGGAAAACCAGGGTCTTTGCCAAGTAAAATTCATTGACAGTATTAAAATGATAAACTATATGATGAGCATCTCCAGGCAGAAGGTGTCTAATATGTTAGTGGAAGAGAGCAGAGGACAACAACAAGTAGGTTTATTAAGAATGAAGAAGCTGGGCTAAAACCCAAAGAGACTAAAACATGAATGTGTCTGGTGAAAAGTCCAATATTGTGAGACTCAATTTTGCATAGAAATCTAGAATGAAAAATCCATGAATCAAGTAAGCTGGATGTGGTCAAATAGGTGATAGATTAAATATCAACATTTTGGGTGACAGTGAAAAACCATCAGAACATATAAGATCATATGTATTACTATGGACAAGAATCCCCTAAGAGAAATGGAGTAACCTTCATAGTTAATAAAAAAATGAGAAAAGCAGTACTGGAACATAATCTCAAAATAAGAGAATGATAACAGAATCCAAGGCAAACTATTCATTATCAAAGTAAAAGGTCTGTGCTCCAACCACTGATGGAAAAGAAATTAAAGTTTGTCAGTTCAAAGAAAACCTATAGCATCTATAAATAACATACACAAACAAACACAGATGTCACATTCCTTAGAAGGGATTACATTGCTAAAAAGGAAATAAAAAGATAATTGGAATAACAGGCAAGTTTGACCTTTGGGTACTGAAAACAGGGCATAGAATGATGGACTTTTGTCAAAAGAACTCATTGGTTATAGTAAACATTTTTTAACAACCTAAAAGGAAGCCCCATACTTCACCAAATCGTCAATATCAAAATCATATTAATTATATACTTTTCACTCAAGTTAGAAAAGCTCTATGGAGTCAGTTAAAACAAGACTTGAAGCTAGTTGACTGTGGTTCCAACTATAATATTCTATTTTTGAAAAATTAGAACTTAAATTAAAGAAAGTAGGAAAAACCATCAATCTATATAAGTATGAACTAAATAATGTCGCCTGTGAATATGAAGTACAAGTGATGAACAAATTTAAGGGATTAAAGCTACTACATAGAGTGCCTGAAGAACTATGGATAGAGGTTCACAATTCTGTACAAGAAAGCAAAAAAAATCTCAAATGAAGAGGAGCAAGAATTAAAATGATTGTCTCAAGAGACTTTACAAATAGCTGAGGAAAGAAGGAAAACGAAAGGGAGAAAAGAAAGAGAAAGATATACCAAATGAATGTAGAAGTCTAGATAATAACAGAGAGATGAAAATTTTCTTAAATCATAACTGAAAAACAATAGAAGAAAATAATAGAATAATAAAGATAAGTGACCTCTTAATATTTGAGATATCAAGGACATAGAAAAGACAAAATGATAGAGACTCAACAGAAGTAGAAGAGATTAAAGATAGATGGCAAGATGATAGAGAAGAAATATACAAGTAAGATCTTAATATCACCAATAACCATAATTGAGTGGTTATTGGTTTAGAGCCATACATCCGAGAAAATGAAGTCAAGTGAATCTTAGGAACTGTTAAAAATTGGGCTAGTGGAAATCATGTAATTCCTGCTGAGCTATTTTTGAATCCTAAAAGAAGATGCTGTTAAAGTGCTACACTCATATACCAACAAATTTATAAAATTTATCAGTAGCCATTGGATTAGAAAAGATAATTTTATATCCTAATCACTAAAGAATGGCAATGATGAGGTTTATTCTAATGGCCAAACAATAGCACACCAGCAAGATAATGTTTAAAATTCTGCAACATGCTTCATCACTATTTGAACCAAAAATACCGGGAAGAACAGGCTGATTTTCAGTGAGGCACAGGAAGTAGTGAACAAATTTGCCAACATTTTTGCCTATATTAAAAGCCTTTGATTGTGTGGATCACAATAAAATATGGCAAGTCCTCAAAGAGAAGGGAGTACTAGATCATTTTACTTGTCCCCTGAGAACCCTGTATGTGGGTTAAGAGGCAGCAGTTAGAACTGAATGTGGAATAAGATTGGTTTAAGATTGGGAAAGGAGTATGACAACTGTATAATGTCATTTTACTTATCTAGCTTATATGTAGAACATACCATGTGAAATCCTAGATAGACAAATTAAGGTTGCTGGGAGAAATATCAACAACCTCACGTGTGCAGATAATACAACTCTGATGGCAAAAAGCAAAGAAGAATTAAGCCTCTTGATGAGAGTTAAAGAAGAGATTGTAAAATCTTGACTTGAAGATTAACATTTGGAAAAAAACCTAAGGTCATGGAAACTTGTCCGTTACTTCCTGACAAATGGAAGAAAAAGAAATGGAAGAAGTGTCAGACTTCACATTCTTGAGCTCAAATACTACTGAAGACAGCAACAGGAGCCACAAAATTAGAAGATATTTGCTCCTTTGAAGAAAAGCTTTGACAAACCTGGATAGCATGCTAAACAGCAGGAACATCACTTTGCTGAAAAATATTTTCGTGGTCAAATCTATGGGTTTTTTCCCCAAAAGTAATGTATGGTTGTGAGAGTTAGATTATAAGGAAAACTGAGTGCTACAGAACTGACACTTTCAAATTATGGTACTAGAAAAGACTTTTGAAAGTTCCTTGGAGAGAAAGAAGATCAAATCAATTAATATATAGAGATTTTAATTCACACTATTCTTTAGGAAGGACAAATAATGAAGCTGAAGCTTAAATAGTTTGACTACATAATGAGAAGACAGGATTCACTGGAAAAGAATCTGATGTTAGGGAACATTGAAGGCAAAAGGAGAGGGATGGCAGAGGCTGAGATAGATAGTGTCAAAGAAGTAACAAACATGAATTGTTTAAACTTTAGGAGATCATGGTGGAGAGAAGGACTTGGCATGATAAGGTTCATGAGGCCCACCAAAATTGGAAATTACTAAATGACTGAACGATAACAACCACAAAAATTGTAATATGGAGTAAAATTCACCTCTGGGTAATTTCCATCCCCTATTCCTAATTCTCTTCTCTGACACTAAGATAATATATCTAATTTTCTCATGAGATGTCCATACATCATTTTTATAAAGTTTTTTAAAAATATATTTTAAATTTTTGCTGATTATTTCCCAAGTATATGTAAAAATTTGAAAGTCAATTTAATTTTTTCAAGACTGTCAAAAGTTTTATTCCTAGGTAATTTTTAATTAATAGAATGTATTTACAAGTATCTCAATCCATTACTTCCCTCTCAGCATCACAGAAGGCATCAACTGGGAGACAAATATGTACAAATGAATTATGTCTTTCATTTTTCCATTTTTTATTTCATTCTCTGGAGTAACATCCACAATTTATTCTTCAAGTATTAAATTTATAGCACATGGATAGTGTTGGCTTAATTCTGTGCATTTCACTCATTTATTATTCCAGGCAGTCCTTTCCAAGTGTTTTTTAAAATTTTAATTAGCCTGTTCATTGTTTTTATGATAATAGAATTACATCTTAACATTCATTAAAAAATAACTTTCAGTTCCAAATTTTCTCCTACTTTCTTGCCCTTTCTGCTTTCTAGAGAAGGCAACCAATTTGATATTAATCACAAATGTGAATTCATATAAATGATATTTCCTAATTAGACCTGTTGTGAAAAAACACAGGCAAAAATACCCAAGAAAAATTTTTTTCAAGTTTCAAAAAAGTAGGTTTCAATTTACCTTCAGAGTTCATCAGTTCTCTTTAACTCTGGAGGTGGATAGTATATTTCATCATGCATTATTTGGAATTGTCTTGTATCACTGAGAGTAAGCAGCTTGATTTTGAACAAGTTGAATGTTTCCTTCAAATTCCTCTAAAAAGATATCAGCTGCTCAATATTTTTATTAAAATGTATTAGCATTAAAATCACATAGCATACAGTTGACCTATATTGTATTTTAAGTACATTAATAACTCTAGAAATTTTGTAATTTGCAAAAATAGCTCACCTATCTTTTACTCAAATAATAATTTATTTACCCACTTCCCAAGAGGAAAAGAGCACTTGAGTTTCCTGTTTGGGGCTACAACAGAAAGAGCAATTGCAAATATATTTTTTGGTAAATATATATATATATATATAAATTATCCCATTTCTTTTATTTCTGGGATACATAGAGCTAATAGCATTATAGCTGGGTGAAGAGTATGCATGATTTGGTAAGTTTCTGGGCATAGCTCAAATTGCCTTCCAGAATGGCTTAACAAATACACAACTCCACTCACAGTGTGTTAAAGGGCATATTTTTTCATGGCACAATCAATATTTATTATTTTTATTTTTTATCATATTCAATAGTCAGATAGCTATGAAGTAGAGTCTCAAAGTTCCTTTATTTTGAATTTATTAATTAATAACAAAGTATTCTGTGTGATTGCTATTGGATTAATTCTACATATTCATATTCCAAAAACTACATATTCATATAATTTGATTATTTATGATAGAATGGCTCTTACTTTTATAAACTTATATCTGTACTTTACACATTTGCACAATTGAACTTTTTATAGGAGAAATGTGTTACAAATATTTTCCCCATTAACTTCTTTATCTTCATTTTTATAATAGATTTATTCGTTTACAAATTTTAAAATTTTATATAATCACGATTATCCATATTATCTCATATGATCCTTTTATATACTTAACTGAACCTATTGATAAAGACAGAAGGCAATTTTTCTGTGTTGCTTTAATTTATTTATTAAGTGTCTTTTAAATATCTGTCAGAACCATATGGAGTTTATCTTGGCATATGTTATTTTTGTCTAAGTCTAATTTAACCTATATTATATTGTCCAATTTTCTTAGTATATTTTGTCAAATAGTGAGGCCTTTGACCAGTAACTGGGAACTTGGATTTTTCAAATGGTTTATTACTTCATTTGCTTCTGCATGTTGTATATCTAATCTGTTATACTCCTTTCTCTCTCTGTGTCTCAATTTGTGTGTGTATATATATATATATACATCTCTCTCTCCATATATATATATATATATAT
>NC_058132.1:466823654-466846323 GCF_016433145.1 Gracilinanus agilis | reverse complement strand
CTCTCTCTCTGTCTCTGTCTCTGTCTCTGTCTCTGTCTCTGTCTCTCTCTCTCTCTCTCTCTCTCTCTCTCTCTCTCTCTCTCTCTCTCTCTCTTTTTCTGTGTATATTCTAGCTACTCTAACTAGCTATATATTTCAATCTGTCTATAGATTTTTTTTAAAATTCAGGGAAACTGAAATATATAGAATGACACACAGATTTTGGTCATGGCCAAAGTGGAAATTTATTAGTTTGACTAGGCACATTTGTAATTAGTTCCCTGTTCTGAGTACTGATGAAAATTGAGAGGATGAAAAATAAATGCTTTTTAATTCAGAAAAATAAAAATAATAAAAATAATTCCATAATCTACATTAGCTGTATTAAATGGAAATTTGGAGATGACAGATTGTATTTCCCTCCTTTCTAATGTTTGTGACTTTTTAAATATTACAAATCAGAAAACAGTGAATCCATACAAAAATTTTGAGAGGAGTAGCAGAATGAGAAAATAAAAAATATGGATACAAGAAAAATTGGCTTTTCTTGAAGAACAAGAAATCATCTGTCTTCATGTATAAATAGTTGCTATTGGTTTTAGCTTCAAATGTATAGCAGATGACATATAAAGCATTCTCCATCTCTTAATATGTTCAAGGAACTCAACTTCTTGCCAAAGTATCTTCTAAAATGCTGAGGGAAAACATGATGGGCTTTCTACTTCAGGACACTGGACAGGATTCTCATCCCAAATATAATACAACAGAAAATTTCCCAAGGAGATCCAAAATAGCTCCCACAAAGTTGTAAGAGATGAGAATGAAGCCCAGATGGTTCTGGGCGGAAATGTGATTTGTTAGACATGAACTATTAGGATGGTCAAGTGGGATGACGTTCATATTTTTTCTGAATCTATTTAAAATCATTTTGGGATTTTTAAAAGGTCCATCTGCCCAAGAAATGTTTTCCCTTTTGTCTTTTATTCTCTAAAATTCCTATGAAAAAATCTCAGTTGGATTAAGGCATTGTTTCTCAAAGCCATTGTTAAAATGGAAATAGGTTACACATTGGAGAAAGTAACTCATTTGCACCATGTTTCACATAAACTGGACTAGTAAAAACTAAGAAAGAATAAGAAAAATATATTTCATGCAACTGGAAAGATTCAGTTATGAGCTATTATAAAAGGTAAATTAGCAATGAAAATGGAAACTCGACATCAGAAATTATATCACTACAAGTTACAATTCTTTCAGTTTGAAATTTAATAAATATAAATCCATCAACACAGTAAGACAAAAAAGGGTCCATATAGTGTCTTAATAAGCAAATATTTGACTTATCTGAAAAATAGAAAGGTAGTAGCCAAGGCTACATTGATTTCATATTAGATCTCATTTCAAAGTCTTATGAAGGATGATGAATTCTTATGAGTTTTGTTGTTGTTCATCTTTTGTTTTTGAAGACCAATGACATCATGAGGTGAATTGAATTTAAGTGAGTCAAAATTGCACAAAGTTGACCTCATTCTCTCTTCCAGAGTCATCCAAGTCCAGTGGCAAGTCAAAAATCATGACAACTGGCAATGGTCTGGAATGCCATGAATGACCTTGGTGTCTTAAATATCTGACACAGACATAGATACTCCATAGGACTTGCTGCAGTTGCCTTTGTGGCCTTTGAAACAAATAGTTTTCATCCACTCATTCCACTAGAAGTCTTCAAATTCTTGTGGTAGACAGCCCCTTCATTCACTGATGGGTTTGAGCCCTATCCATTTCTCAATGTAGTTTATGCTGTTTGCTAAGATAGTTTTACCAGGATGTAGTCACTGCATGCTAAAGATTCTTGAAGCCACAGGTAAGAGCTGGATGAAAAATGGACACCAAAGGTGGGTGAGCATCTCTGAAAAGGGCCCAACAAACCCTCACACCAGAGGTTTCTAGTCCTCCCAGAACTCCCCATTTACATTATGGTTATGAGTAGTATTAGCTGATATGCCAAGGATACTTAGGATATGCCAAGGATAAATAGGAGTAAACGCAAACTGATCTGCAAAGATTATGATTAATAAATTATTTTCAATATCAAGTATAGTGAAGACTTTTAAATCTGTTTCTTATATCATCACAGAATCAACTAATTGATAAATATGAAACACCCAGTAGGTTTTAGGCTTTGTGCCAAGTTCTGAGACTACAAAAAAAGGCAAAGGACAATCCTTGACCTCAACAAGCTTACAATCTAATGGAAGGGACAACATGTAAAGAAATATATACAAAATAAGTTATGTATAGGATAAATGAGGCACAGTTAGTAAGAACAAGACATTAGAATTAAGATAAGTTGGGGAAATATGGGATTTTAGTTGAGAATTTAAGAAACTGGGGAGGTCAGTAGTTACTGCAAAAGAAGAAGAGCATTTCAGGCATGGGGAAAAGCTAGAGAAAATGCCCAGAGCCAGGAGATGAAGTGTCTTGTTTGTGGAATAGCATATAGGTCAATTTTGCTGGATTAAAAAATATGGAACAGAAAGTATGGTATAAGAAGATTGTAAAGTTAAGAGGAAAAGTAGTTATGAAGTGGGTTAAATGTCAAATAGAACATACTTTATTGGATTCTAGAGGAAATAAGAAACCCCTAAAGTTTATTGAGTGTGGGAGTGACATGGCCTGACCTGTCCTTTGGGATAATCACTTTAGTGTGAGAGATATGGGGTAGGCTGATTCTCCAGCTGGCTGTTGCAATATTCCTGGAATGATGTGACAAGAAACTGCTCTAGAGTAGTGGGTGGTGACAGTGTCAAACTAGAGAAGGAAGCACATATGATAGATATTTCCAAAGTGAAATCACCTTGGCAACAGAGTGGATATGAGAGGTAAGAGAATGAAGAGACCTGAATGACTTTTAAGTTGGCAGTTGAAAGGACTAGAAGGATGTTGTTGCTCTCAACAATAATAGGACAGAGGGAAGATTTAGGGGAAATTGAATTTAAAGTTCTATTTTGAACATTTAATTTAATGTGTCTTCTGGAAATCTAGGTTGAGTTATGTGAAAGACACTTGGAGATGTGAGATTGGAGGTCAGTGGAGAGCAGGAAAGGTATATATGAGAATCATCAACATAAAGAAATGGATTACTCATCGTGGAAGTACTTGCAGAAATGTCAGTTTAAAAAAAGAAAAAGAAAGAAAATAAGTCAATTTGCTTTAAATGTATAAGGATGAGATTTAAGCTGGAAGAGATACACTTAGAAGAGTATTAGCATATTGATATGTAAGGTATCTGGAGGAAGGGAAGATAAAAAAGGAATGGAAAACATTCTCAGACCTCACTAATCATGAATAAAAAACCACCGTAGTATTAATAACTACATAAATTTGTGCCTTTTCTCTGACCTTTATATATAAGTTATCCCTGCACAAAAGAATACTCAATGATCATATTAATAGAAACAGGCACATTTTCAAAAATGATATTCAGTAATGGTTCATATTTTTGCCAGTAACAATTTAATCAAAGTTTTATGGAATAAAATATTTCATTGTACTTATTATTTGCTGATTTTAAAAATATTAGATTTGGTTGAGCATTCACACACTAAAATCAAGATAGAGGAAAAAGGAGATGAATTTCATTTCTCAGATCCGCTAGCTTGTCTTTTATCACCTGTCCAACCCTTTTTAAATGCTATTTCATGACATTTTGTATCTTTACTTCTCTACCACAGCTATTCTGGTAGATCGCTTTCTAGATAGCACAGTATTTGAAAACCTGATGACTACTTGCCTTTTTAGTTAAGAAGTTACTACCTAGAAATTTGCCAACCAATGATATTTTTGGTCAGGGCTCATTTCTGGGCTTCTTAAAAACAATAAGGACGGGGCAGCTGTGTAGCTCAGTGGATTGAGAGCCAGGCCTAGAGACAGGAGGTCCTAGGTTCAAATCCGGCCTCAGACACTTCCCAGCTGTGTGACCCTGGGCAAGTCACTTGACCCCCATTGCCTACCCTTACCAATCTTCCACCTATAAGTTAATACACAGAAGTTAAGGGTTTAAAATTAAAAAAAAAACAATAAGGATGCTTAGTTTATTCTAGCTTCTTGCTCAGTTGTTTGTTTGTTTTTTCCTCCCAACAAGCTAGTCCTTGGGGATATCCTCTTAGGTCTCTTTACCATCATTGCACCCAACTAATTCATTTTTCTGTTTTTAGGGAAAGACTGGTCCTATTATAACATTTTATGAGCTTTGATATTTGTCTAGTTTATTCAAATATTTTCTTGATGAAAAGAACAGAATTCCCACTTTATTCTTCACTGAATATAATTATATTAATAGCTAACATTTGAATCTCACAACAACCTGTGACGTAGGCACTATTATTATATTCATTTTTTAGGTAAAGAAACCAATTGAAAGAGGTTAAATAATGTGCCCAAGGTCCAACAACTAACAATTATTTGAAAGAGTATTTGAACTCAAGTTCTCCTCCCATTTGTAAATCTGCCACTTCATCTATCATTTCCTACCTGTTCCAGTTGAACTTCTGATTTGGTAGTTATATTTATTTCTGATATCTTTCCTCTGGACTGGCCTTCTTTTGTCCATTGATAAGTATGTCCTGAAGCATCCATTTGGGAGAGGTTTCCAGGATGGCCATACTTCATTCCATTCCCATCTGTGCTTTTGACTTTCTGAGATTCAAAATCATCTCCCTGTGTGGGTACTTTTAGTACCTGCTGGCCTCCCTTTCAGTAATATCTTGTGTGGTTTTTCTGCCACTAGAATGTAAGAGGGCAGAGACTGTTTTTCTTGCTTGTATTAATATCCCCATAATTATTCCAATTCCTGGCACATATAGATGTTTAATAGCTGCTTATTACCTTGCTATATTATGCTACTTAATCGCCTAACTGAAAAATGAATGGATGAGGAAACAGAGGGCATTCTGCATTCCTTTTCTTTCCCTACATTATTTACTAAGTATCTTGCCCCCAAAATTACTTTAATGGAGTAAACAACTCTGAGGGATATCTGACCTTTGCCTAAGTAGGAAAGCTTCTATAATGAGATAGCAGCTATGATAAAAGTAGCCACAATATCCCTAGAATTTCAGTAGGTTTGGTCCTATATTTGGCAGATCTTATTTGTTAAGCCTGTCTATATCCTCACTCCTTAGGCAGCAATCTCTGAAAGGTAGCAGCTCAGCAAAAATTCTTGCAGACTTAATAATGCTCCTGGTTTTATTGAAAATAGAAAAACAACTTTCAACCTTAGCTGGGGCTTACCCGAATTCCTAACCAACATCAAATCCTCAAAATCAAAGAACCCTATCTCCCCAGTATTCTTAAGACCAAAAAACATAATTCTAAATGGTTATAGGCAGGTTGACAGGCTCTGAGAGACCATTTGGAAGGAGTGAAGAAATCCATTATGAGAAATAGCAGCAGATCACAGTAATTGTTGTTTGTGGCAAAATTAGCCTTTGATAAATGTAATACTGTATGTTTATTCAATAAAACATACCAGGTATCCTGTAAAATTCTTCTGTTTTCCCTGGATTCCTTTCTCAGTGCATCCAGCCTCACCACTGCAGACTAGAGACCACACACAACATGGGACACGTGCACATGTTTGGATCCTGATTCATTGCAATATGGCATTGGACCAAACATACATTTCTGTGTAACAACAGTTACTGTGGCTCATTTTAAAAAAATTGTTACAACTAAACTCCCTTCTTTTCAAATTCCAATATTCCATGTGTTTACAGTGAACTTCAGTTTTGTGTTTCATTATTGACGGCAATTAAAATTGTCTATCCTTTAATAAGTTTCCTTGAACTTGCTGGCTCTCCTTCATGCAAACTTCACGTTAATATAATCATAGCCATTTTTAGTATGTTTTTCCTCATGTCTTAACTCGCTAAACAGCTTTATAGCATTATATATGTATGTATATATATGCATATACATAGCACTATAAAAAGAAAATTAAGAATAAAGGAACATATGTGTCTATGTGTATGTGTTCATCATACATGCATGTGCATGTGTCTTTAATAGGAGGGTTTTTAAGCTCGAGTCCATAGGTTCATAAATAGAATTAAGTGGGTCTGTGTAATAGGATGGGAATAAAATGTATCTTTATTTTTATTAACCTCAAACTGAACTTTAGCATTATTTAAGTTATGGATATATGACAAGAATAATTCTAAGAATATAAACAGAGGCATTTAAAATATTTTTCTAAGGAAGGAAATATGAATTTTAAGTACCTTATATGTATCAATGTATGGTGCTAAGTGATTAAAAATATAATCTCATTTGATCCTCACAACAACTCTGTAAGGTAGATATTATGATCATTCCCATTTCACAGTCGAGAAAACAGAGACACTAAAGAAATACAGAGGTGAGGTGACTTGTCTTGGGTCACATAGTTAGCATCTGAGGCTTAATTTTATTTTTTTAAACCCTTATCTTTCATCTTAGAATCAACATTGTGTATTGGTTCCATGGCAGAAGAGCATTAAGGGCTAGGTAAAGGGAGTTAAGTTACTTGCCCAGAGTCACACAGCTAGGAAATGTCTGAGGCCATATTTGAATGTAGACTCTCCTGTCTTCAGATATGGCTCTCAATCCACCAAACGACCTAGCTGCCCTTTGAGGCTTAACATTAACCCAGGGTTTCCTAACTCCAGGAACAGCATTCCATATACTGTGCTAGCCAGCTTTCTCTAGAAAAGATTTATAGTTTTCACTAGATTTCCTAAACTGTCCATGACACAAAAAATGCTTAAGGATGTGGGGGGAAGGGGGAGAAAGAGAGAAGAGAGGAAGGAAAGAAGGAAGGGAGAAAGGATTTATTAAACTACTATTCTTTGCCAGGCACTGTGCAAAGTATTTTACAAATATTATCTTATTTAATCCTCCAAAAACCCTGTGAGGTATCTGTTATTATTATTCCATTTTTTACAGTTGAAGATATTGATAGAAGCTAAATGATTTGCCTAGGACCATACAGATAGGAAAAAAAGACCTGGTGTTTCTAAGACCTGAGTTTAAAACCTGCCTTTGATGTATACTAATTTTCTGGTCCTAAAAAAAGTCACTTAACCATCCTCAACCACTATTTTTCCATTGTTGGAAACAAGGATAATAATAGCTCTGAAGAATTGCCACGGGGATCAAATGAAGTATTCTGTAAAAACAGTTTGGCACTATGTAAATGTGAGCTCTGAAGGCCAAACTAATGATTTTGACTTAAACTTTTGCAGTACAAACAGCCAGTAGAAGAAAACAAGTATAAATAAGATTTGACCACCTTGAAATCATAAAAAATTATCCTAATCAAGTATCAGTTTCAAATCCATTGTGATTGTCCAGGTAGTACTTTTCAGTAGCCTGATTTAAGTAATTGTTTCATGTTTTCATCATCCTTTCAATTTAGAGCTATTCAAAGTGTTAACTCGAATACAGTATTGTGTCGATTTCTATTAATTGTGGAATTTATGAACTTGAAAAGTTCTTTTCTCAAATAAGTTGTGTATGCACCCCCACCCCAAAGAAAGACTGGACATAGGAACAGTGTCCCAAGGACACAACTTCAGACAAGAAACACATATGGTACAGTTGATTCAGTTGTCTATTCCCACCCACCCCCAACTATTACCATTCTTTCTTTTATGTAGTAATTGTGATGCTATAGTTCGTGCTCTAAAGCTCTGACATCAAAGAAGCAATCAAAGAAATTGGTGTTTTCTTTAGAGGTGAGGAGGAGAAAAGTCCCAGGATCTATTATTTAAGGAAAGCTTCAATACATTCTTCAGAGGGGAAATGGAAAGGACATGTTGAGCCAGAGAGATTTTAGTTCTTTGAGAAAAAGAGCCTCATTCTATGAAATTTCTTTTCTTTTCTTCTTACAGCAGGAAACTTAAATCTACAACTGTGAAATTCTGTCCAATAACAACATTTCATCTATTACTTTCTAAACTGTGTGTTAGGAGACCAGCTTAAATGGAAAGAATAGAGAAATGCTCTATTTCAACTTGAAATTCATGGAATCTCTCCATGGCAATGGCACAGGTCTCATGTTTTTATTTGATTGTTGAAAAGTCAGACAGTTATTCAGGTTCACATTTTATTAAAAAGAAACTTTGGGCCCTCCTTGCAACAGTGAATACTTTGAACTCCCACCCTTGCCTTCAAGCGCCATCTTCATCAATTTAAATGGATTTAATATAAAAAAATGACAATTCAAGACTTAAATGAAAGAAATGTTTCAGTTAAATCAGAGCCACTTAGGAGCTTTTCTGATTTAGTTAGCCCTTCTTAAAATTTTTCTAAATTTAATACCTTTCTATACTCTTCTATATTACTCAGTATATGGAGTTATGTGTGTGTGTTCGTGTGTGTGTGTAAGTGTGTAACAGGGAAATTGTTTACAAGTGATCAGAAACTCCCATTTTCCCCTTTCATCAATTTTGATTCTCTAGGGGTTTTAGCAGCAAGTAGTATGCTAACCAGTGTTGTAGCTCCATGTGTAATTGTGGGGAAAAGAGTCACATTCTAACCCTAATCCTGTCTTTGACACTTGTATAGGGAAAAAAGACTACATCAGCCAAGTTAATGTCTGTAGGAGCATCTGCATGGTACACAGTGAATTATAGAAATAGCAATTCAAATAGTCCTAACAGAGTTTCAGTCTGAACCAAATGAACAAAAAGAATATCAAGAATATCAAGAACAAAAAGAATATCAAGAAAATATAAGACCTAAAATGCAACAGTTTAACTAGAATCAAAGTAATATCTTATTGGTACATTCTAAATGTGTGCTTTACTCTAGGGTGCAGTGGACTATTAGTTATGAGAGCCTTGGGTTTAAATCCTTACTCTGACATTCTTTGTATGACCACAAACAAGAGATCTTACTTCTTTAAGACTCATTTTCTTCATCAGTAAAATGTGTATAGGTTTGGTGAGCTTTTGAGGAAATCACACACACACACACACACACACACACACACACACACACACACAAAAAGATCATGGATTTTGAGTGGCAAAAGGACCCAAGAGGCCAAACCCTTCATTTTATAGATGAGAAAACTAAAGAAGAGAAAGGTAATGTGAATTTCCCAAAGTGATACAATTATTAAGTATTTGAGGCATAATTTGAACTCATCTTCCATTTCTGAGTCAAAGTGAAGCCCTGAAATCCCTGTGCCATCTATCTCATTACAAAGTAAGATACTAGATGTAAATCATGATTCAAAAATCATTAAGTACATATAAATGCTAGTTATTAAAACTATGTTAATCAATCATCTAAATATTGAAAAACTTTAAACACTGAACAACCTATTTACTTATAAATATATAGTACACATATCATAAATATTTATTTATTATATATTATATAATTTATACTAATAATTGACTTTTTACATTTATTTATATACATATAAATTAGCATTATATATGATGTTTATACAGTTTCCAATAATCATATACATTACTATCTTCTTTCCTCAACCGAACTGAACAATTCTTCCAGAATTAGACATATTATCTTAGTTATGGCTTATTTAGAATGGACAACTGTTAATACTGTCTTTATAAGTTTGAGGGAAGTGGGAATTTAATAATTATCTGTACGCTTAAGCCAATGTAGAATCTCTGGTTAATGTAGATTCCAAAGAGAAATTCTAATAATGTAACCTATTCAAATGAACTAATTTACAGTCTACCTTACTCCAAGTAGTACAGGATTTTATTAATTCAATAATAGCAAATTTGAGATTTGGAGGAGTTTGGGGAGTGTCTCTACTAGAGTGAAATAAGAAGGATTTGTCTCCTTTACCCACAACAATGTCAGTGATGGCATTGTGAAGTAGAAGTATCTGTCCACTTGGAATCACTGTTTCAAATAGGGCATTGAACTAGCTTTGAGAGCTGCTAACAAAGGTAGCAACAAAGAATTCAAGAGTCCTGGTAGAAGCTAAACTTTAGAAGCTGAACTTCAGAGAGGAACAAGACCAGCAAGCTCAAGTAAGAAATCTGCCCAGCTGCACTACTCCTTCTGGAAGGGGTAGTCTGCACACTCTGTAAAAAGAGAAAGAACACTGGAACCTAACAATACCATTGGCATCCATTTCCTTTTTTTTTTAAATCCAAGCTCTAGTTTCTTTTCTTATAGTTTATTTTGTAACCCTTCATTGTAATTAATTGTAATTGTAATCACAATGTGTGTGACTTCCTGCCAGTGACTTCCAAGTTCTATCTACTGTCTCTATTGATATTGTGTGAATTTCTAGGGGAATGAATCCTAGTTTTAAAGGTGAGGGATGGAGATTTGTTTATAGTTATTGTTCCTACTACCATTATGCCAACCTAGAAAATTATTTTGCTTAGCTAATTGTTTTTGTTGCCTGATGATTAAAGATGAATTTATTAATGCAGCTCTTAAACTAAAAGCTTTAGGATTGTGAAGCCACAGAATGCCTTTGAAACTGAGGATAATAATCTGTCTCCCTCCTGAATTCTGGAACTTCAGCCTGGAGGGTATTCTATGTATTCAAACATGTTTACCTGGAGTAAAATGAAATTGTATGTAATAAACCTGAAAATCAGATTCTAGAAGGGTTTTTCAAATATCATTCTAATAACCTCAGTAATTTCTACATTGGTACCCAAGAGAGAGAGACTATCACAAAATAGAAAGATTAGAATGGTAGACTGAGACCTAGATTATAACTGTATACCTGCCATTAACTTTCTATGCAACTATAGCCAAGTCACCTGTTTTCTACAGGACTGTTTCCTTATTTATTAAGCAAAAGATTTGAAATAACTATTCTCTAAAGTCTCTTCTACATCAAAATGCTAAGATATACACTACTTTAACAAAAATGTCAAAGTTATTAACACTTCCATTTTTATCTTTTGGGTCCTGAGGGTAAGTTTTATATATGTATGTATGTATGTGTGGGTATGTATGTCTGATAAAGGGTGGGCAGTTAGTGGCAAAATATGTTTTCTTTTTTTGGCAAATTTCTTTATGACCATGAAGATAAATGGTATCAACCACATAATCTAGTCTTATTAAGTTTACTTTTATAAAAATCAGAGAGTCTTGTTACAGTGCAAAAAATTCAGGCAGTCTAAAGAAAATACTTCAGGTATTCTTTCCATAGTGTTTTGAGAATCATACCTGACTGACAACACAGTGGAAGAAGAAATATATAAGTAAATAAATGTTTAATCTCAGGTAGCACAAAATTCTTAAGAAGATAAGAATAACCTTTGCTTGAGTTCAATTTTAAGCCAAAAACAACAGTCACAATTGGGTTAAATGGCTCATGTCCAACCTAAGTGATTCTTTTTGGTAGACTTCAGGACATAGACACATTTTGAAAAACACATAATGTGTTTTCACTGGTCTATTTATCCATGGGACAATGCTATGGATATTGATTCACATGGACAGAAAAAAAATAAATTTCTACAATTGCTTTAGACATAGTCATTACTTTTTCCAGCAGTGAAGTTTTGGTCATGTGTTTTGGGATTCCCTTTAGTGTCAAGGCACTAAAAGTCCATCTCCAGTGAAAATTATGTGAAGAGACTCAGTAAAACTAAATAGTTTTCCAGGTCTGTGGCAGCTGTCCACAATAAATTGGATAGAGAAAGAACTTAAAATGAGGTTTTTTTAACTATTGAAAATGTTCAAGGAACAGAAGAATCTCTGTGATTGGGGAAGTGAGAAGGGTGGAAATCAGCTACCCAAAATTGAATAGAGGTTGTTTTTTCCCTTCTCTCTCCTTTAAGAAAATAATAATAATAATAATAATAATTTTCTTTTAATATTGATTCATCTACTATTTGTGAACTCAGATTTAATTCTAAGTCAGAGGAATAGTAATACTAAATTTGCCTGTGAATTCATTGAAATAGGGACCTCCAGTTTAAGAAAAGTCCTGTGACCAACACAACTCTACACTTTCTCTGAAATTCAGTCTAAGAGAATTGCCTAGAGTTCTGGGAAATTCTTATTTTTAAAGGTCACACAGCCATCATGTATCAGAGATTTGAACTAGTGTTCCTGATCCCAAAGCTCATTTTTTCACATAAGAAAGTGAATTCTAGAAGCTCAGCATTGAAAATGACCTCTGAGATAATCTAGAGTCATATTCCAATACTGTCCAAAGCAAATAACCATCTAGCCTGAACTTGAATGTAACAGTAGTGAATCAAACTCTGCTTTGAGAAGCAGTCCATTCCATTTTTGTAGATCTAATTATGAAGAAGTTTTTTTCTTATTTTAAGCAGAAACTAGAATTTTTGTCATAGTAATTATAACAAGCAACATATAAAATGGATGAGGATTTTCTAATGAAGAAAAATCAATTTATTATCAGTTCTATACCAGTACATTTCTGTGGGTAAAGAGAGATTCTAGCATACAGATGTTAAAGGAGCAAGGCCAGATCAACTTCAAAATATCTCCAAGACACTCTAATTCTTGAACTTATATAGGCTGTTATAGTAACCAGTCAAAGTAGGAATTTGAATTAATTCTTTATCTGCTGTGGAGAAGAAAAAGCAAATAAACTTCATATAAAACATTTTTACTTGGAAAAATTATTGTCCTGATAGCTTCCCATTCCACAATCCAGATCCAAAGACTCTCTTGAGTACTCCAAATTCACAGCACAGATACACTCATACACAAACACACACACACACACACACACACACACACACACACACACACACACACAAAGGGAAATGNACACACACACACACACACACACACACACACACACACACACACACACATAAACACACTAAGGGAAATGATCCTCTCAGCACTGTAGAGAACACTTGGTCAAATTTAGTTGACTATTGAAGGATGAAGACAGACACAAAGACCAAGAATTCCAAGGAGCAGAGTATAACATTAACTTGACTTTACAACACAAAAGTATATAAAATATGAATGACATTCCTAGTCATTCTGCACTTGGAATAAAGGCATGAAATGACTTCTGCTCATGTGCCTCACTCAGAGATGTAGTACAGAGAGAGGGGGGTCATGATAGTTTTTTCAAGCTTTGGCTGAGTTCTGAAATCAGTTAGGGGTTTGGAATCTTGAGGGAGAGAAGTCAGTTGGTTTTGGGAATCTCGTGGAGAGAATTTCAGACCAGCTGAGCAGCCTTCCTTGCCTATCTGAAGAATTAAAATTTTAGCCTAGCTTTGGAATATTTATTTAAGAATTGTTACTTTAGATAAACCCTTTGTATTTCCATATCCTATCTTATTTCCTACCTTCCTTCCCTTACCTTAAATGTCTGTGGAGTTAATAAGGAGAGTAAATTAGAGAGTAGTTCAAATCTGTGAGGGGTTTTACTATAATTTGGCAGTATTTTATCTAAAGAAATTGGTTAGTCATCATTTTATTCCCTTTAGACATCAAGAGCACCTTGAAAGCGGAGCTAAGGCAGGACCTTGCTCAGACTCCATCTCTGCCTCCCTTCCCCCACCTGAGGTTCCTGTAAACAACTGTTAGGACTTCCTCAATCCACTTTTCCTGATAAATCAACCTCATAAGACAATAAACCCTTTTGTGTTTCAACAGACCTGTTAGTTAATTTGTCAGTTAGTTATTAAGAGAGGGAAGAAGAGGGAAAGAAACAACATACTCTGGGCTTGAAGGGAAGCTGGGGTATCCATCTTGAAGGAAGGTGTAACTTCAAAACAAGTCCCTTCCTGTGAAATTAACTAAAGCCTGTAGTTAATTTCAGTTCAGTCTATTTCCCTCAGTTTGTGTTTAAGTCTAAGTCCAAGTCTATAAGCCCTGCTGTCTTTGCCTGTTTAGATTAATTCTCCCTCTCCCTGAAGATCTTTGTTCCCTTCAGTGTTATACTCCTGACTTCAGCCCCTATTATATCCTGAATCTCCTTATTCCAGCCTACCTGTAACCCATATTACTTACCTAGCAAGTCCCTGACAACCTCCTTTCAAAATCCCCTTTTACCACACACCTTTCCTCAAATTATCCCCATTACAGAGAGCACAATTCTACCTGACCTTTTTATACGAAAGGTCTCTCTATTCTATGTGACTCCCATTACCCTATCATGTTTCAGATTCCAACCAACATAAAGACAGTAACAACCACAGGTATTTACAGGAAATAATAATAAATCTAGTGTTATATGTGTATAGTGAGCTCCATAACTATCAAGGATGCTATCATTGTGTGACTCAAAGGGAGGCACAAAAGACATCTCTAACCTCTTCTCTCCTTATATATATCCAAGGAAGATATATATTCTTACCAAGAAAAAAGTCAGGAGGTCAGGGACAGAGGTCACTCATTTTAGCCCATCTTTCGCCTTGTGGCATATCAGAACTGACACACAAATGAAGTTTCCAGATCTCTAGAGAGAAACAATCTGTTTTAAATCTTCATGTTGAGAGAAGACTGTGTGGAGACAATATAGGTCTCATGGAATCAAACAGATAGTGTGACCACTGGAAATTCTTACCTATGCCATAAGGCTGTAACTTCAATTTTTTTAGAGTTGCTTATTCCCCATATTAAGAGAAGGAAAGATCAAAATGATTAAGTGGGCCATAAGTATTGGGATTAACCTACTTTCCTCCAAATAGGCAAGAGGGAGAAGTTTGAGAATCCAAGTTAAGAAAACAAATCATATGATTCAAGCACTTATTTTCCAGAGGCTTTCTGCTTTCACAAAGTACATGGGTAAATTTTATGCACTCTCATTTCTCTTTCCCCCATCTAGGTTAAGCCAAATAATTCAGGTATCTGGTACTGGTTCAAGGCATGGCAGGGGGTGGAGGGCGGGGTGTCATGTATGGAATTTGCAGGGAAGACTAGTACCTATTGTGTGTGGGCTTCTGGAGAGTTACTCATTCACCTTTGATGTCTACCTTTCACCCAATTCTCACCTATTGCTCTAAGATTCAATAACATGGGCAGTGGCCATACTCTTGTAACAACTTGATTTAGGGGCTAAAAAAGGTGGAGGGTAACTAAGAGGCCTCAAAACCATCAATGACTTAGAAGGATGTCTTTCTCAAGCACAGGAAGACTTTCCCCAGTGGATGAGAACAAATAGTTCCAAAGGCCATGAAGGCATCTGAAACAGATGCTGTATAGTGAGGAAGGACTAAGTCAGACATCAAGGATGCATGGTCATCCACTGCATCCAGTTGTCCTGATTTTTGATTTGTCAGTGAACTTGATTCTGGGAAAGTGATTGAGACTAACAACTTTGTGCAAATTTGCCTTGTTTAAATCCAATTCATTTACAAGTCAAGCCATCACCTTGTGATGTTATTGGTACTCTTTGAAAATGAGGAATGAACAACAAAAACTACTTCAAAGGTAGCCTCCAGATTCACTGCTAATATTCAGACTAACAAAATGACCAAATAAAAAAAGAATTTTATTTTCATATTAAAAGATATAACAAACAAATGAGTCAAGTTTCTCCCCACAGTGGACTATATATCTCTTTTTCAAATTTTTAGATTTAGGATAACCCTGTCCTAGGTCCTAGGAAAGAGAATACCAAGAATATGTTCCTTGATATCAGTGCTGTATGCTATTTTACTCTTCCACCACTTCTGCATAGCTGATTCCTAGAAACGTTTTTGTGTCTCTACTGTCTTCTCCCCTTGGCAAGAAGAATAACTTGATATTTCCAACATATTCCCACAAAGCATTGAGAGTGTTATTCAAAGAGAAATAGACAGTGCTTAGCTATATAAATATCAAGCTATAGAAATAAAATATGACTATTGAATACTACATAATATTGCTAGAAGTATAGAACAATATTCCATTAAAATAACATTCCATTGCCAACACTGGTGCCATTTTCTTTTGGATGTTTTACCAAAGATGTTTGGCACACATTTTAAATGTATATTCTTATAATAAAGGATTTTGCATGAAATTATTAGTTAAACCATTAACCCAATGACTCTGTATGCCAGAGAACAAAATTAAGTCAAATGTTGTTTGTAATTGTATATATTTTATATGTTTATCTTCCTACATATATAATTACTCTGAGTGTCTTAGAATAAGCTTACAAAGGAAAATGATTTACATAGAAAAATGGAAGGACAGAAGGAAAGTGGGATTATCCAGATGGGAAAGGCATCTGCCATTGAGTAACATTTGTCCCCACATAATTGGGGGCATCTTACTTGTATGAAAAGGTTATTTTAATGTTAATAACGCACTGAGGGCTCAAAATATGGTGAAATATTCTAATTATGGAGGCATTTTAATTTTGTGAAAGCAGTACATGGAACACTAAATATGAGAGGTATATTTTATTCTTCCTAAACAAATGATATGTGAAACAGTGAAGCCACCAAGTGTATTTTTTTCAAGGTAATTCATCTCATTATACAAAAGGAAGAGAAACTCCTAATAAGGCATTGACTTGATGTAGCTTATTGAAAGGCAAGTTAAAAGTATTCTGGATTAAAAGATATTTAAACAGATCTAGTCTATGTTAAAGCAGCTTCTTCCAGAGATAACCTCTCTTATGACTAAATTTACTTTGAGGACTGGTGTGGTTCTCATACAGAGGATATGCTTCATAATTTGCTGACAATTTGGAAAGATGAAATTAACAAATAGGAAGAGTGTCAATTATATAAATTAAATGTTGATACTCCCTTTTTATTTTTTTCAGACACCAAGAGAAAGGAAAACCAGCCCTATTATTAATACATATTTATCCTCTCATTTATCCATATTGAAAAAAATATTATGGCTCAACTCATTCTAACTTCTGCTTGTGGCACCTATGATAAGTGTCAATTAGCACACACCATAAAATAGAATGTCTGATTAAATTAAATTTAATTTCATAAGGATAAAATAAAGAAGTAAATATTTTACCAGTATAAGAAACTCACAGATGAAGAAATGTTTTGTAAATTAAAGCTTTAGAAGGTTACCTGGAATACTGCGGTATTAAATGACTTGCTTCAGATTACATAGTAAGTATGAGTTATTGAACATTTGAATCCCGATGTCCCTAATTTAATGGCCAGCTCTTTAGCCACAAAACCATACTGTCCCTCTTAATTCAACCAAATTTTCTGAAGTACGTTCTTTGTGTAGAACATTTTCATATTCCCCAAGGGAAACAGAAATTTTCAAATCAAAATGCCCATACCCCTATAACGCTTAAATTAGTATAAGATCTCCAAAATTAGAAGATCTCAAAACCTGAAGAATTTTTCTGAAATCAATAGGTCCCCAAGGTTCCAGTCAGTATGCTGTTGTCATGGGTGTGCCAAAATACTAAAGAATCCCATTTATGCTGAATTTAAAGTTTTAGAGAAGTTGTCTTACAATAACCCTTTAAGCAAGGTAATAATCAAGGCATAATTTTCTGTTGATTTCTATTGAATTTCATGATATGGCATACAATAATATTTGTATTATGTTTATTATTTACAATCAAGTTTACAGTTTACATTTTGCAGTTGTATAGAGTGAGACAGGACCATTAGATGATTAGTTTTAGGTCTCACAGTTTGTGAATGGAAAGATTAAGACACAAACCCAGTTCTTCTAACTCTAAGACCACTTGTCTTGAAGATGTCTTTGCTCTATAACAATATTCTGGTAGATACAAATACCCTCACACCCTTAATCACTCCCTCAAATTGAAGATCTGTACTTCTGGGGGGTTAGTGGTGATTTGAAACAAATTAGGATTAATATGGATGAATGACAGGTGAGTTTAGGGGAAAAGATAATATGCTTAAATCATGCCCAAGACTAAAGTTTTATCTTGAGCATGTTAAGCTTGAGACACAAATAGGACAGTTAGATGAAGATATATAGACAACTATGGAAAATATATTATCCAGAAGAAATGTGATTCAAGAACTGAAATTCAAAAGAACAATTAAAAGTTCTAATTAGTTTTGGTCTTTAGTCAAATGATTAAGCAGAAAGAGCTGCTAACAAGGCAAAGATGAAATCTAATGAGAGTTTTCTAGACAAAGTGTGAATTCCTCTATTCCTAAATCCTTATTCCCCTTTGAATAATTGTTTGTTTAAGCACTAACTAGTTCATCACAGTTCAGACATTTAATCTACTGCCATTGGAATTTCCTTTTAAAAAAGAAGTTAAATAGGTAGATTAAGATGATTAACTCTTAGAGATTTTGTCTTGTTTTATTAAATCAAGATAATCTTTATTTAGCAAGCACATACCTGCAGCCTGGGAGCAAACTGGTTTAGTACCAATAACCACTGAAAGTGTATTTGCATAGCAGCTCCATTTTTTTAGTGGTTAACATAAGTGGAAGGATTTTTAAATTGTTATGAATTTTATGTTTTCCATATTATATCAATATAATTTGTTTTGTTTTCTGCTATTTTTGCAATCCATGTTCTTTCACTCCATCCTCCCCATTCTTCCTCCCCAAGAAGATAGGCAATATGATATAGTTTGTACACATATTACCATATAAAACACATGTTTGTCCTGTAAAAAGGCATATATTGCTTATGCTAAAGAAAATTAGTAAAGGAAATAATATAAAGAATGATATGTTTTATCTTTGGACTCTCTAATCCTATGGTTAATGGATATCCTTTTTTTGAGTTTCTTGAATGAATGAGTCCTCCTTCCCTTCCTACCTCCCAAATATTTAGGAAATGACTAGATCACTTTAGGAAATGGATGCATTATTTAGGAAATAGTTGCTTATCCTTCTTTTTTTTTTTTTGAAGAGGATCAGTGATATCATGGATGTTTTCTTGACTTGCATGTGAATTACATTTAATTGACGGAAAACTGTACAAAGTCATCAACCTCAGTGATCCAGTCATTCAAGTCCAGGGGCAAGAACAAACATAAGATGATTGGCAATGGTCTGGGATACAGTGAATGACTTTGGTATCTTCCATGTCTGACCAAGTTGTAAGCACTGGACAGCTCCTACTTCAGTTGCCTTCATGACTGCTGGAATAAGTTGCTCTCATTCTCTCATCTGCCTTAACTCATAGCATATAGACACAGACACAGACACACACACACACACATAAGTTTGTTTATATATATACTTATGTAATACTAGCTGCATTTTAAGAATGATAACAAAGGACAGCTAAAGACTAGTTTATAATACTCCTGAGGAGTCCCAGAAATGTTCATCAGAGAGAGAAACTCAATGGAAATAGGGACTTATGAAAAAGAATACTATCCACCTCCAGAGAAAGAACTATTAAAATAGAAATGCAGATAAAAGCATGTGATTTAAAATTTGTTTATTTGGATTTTTGTTTTGAGGTTTTGGTTTGATAAGATTATTTGCTTACAAAAATGAATAATATGGAAATAGGTTTTGCATGATAATACTCAATAACACAAAATGAATTATTTGTCTGCTCCTGGAGGGGGAAGGAAGAAGGGAGGGAGATAACATGGATCATATGACTTTGGAAACCATGTGGAAATTTGTTATTAATTTTTTTAAATAAATGAAATTTATTTTTATTATTTATATAATATTTATATAATTTTATTATTATATTATAATTATATAATTTTATTATTTATATAATAAAGGAAATTTAGTAACTTTCATTGGTCACATGCTTTCTAGTGTTCAACAGCTGTAGACACCTATAACAATTACTTTACTCATTCACCTCCCTCAATGAAATAAAAAAACCAACAACAAATCTCTGAAAAATAGTAAAATAGGTGTAATACCCATTAAGGAACATATAGTTTCTTTCCATGGGAAGTAAGATAGGTAGCATGAGGAAAAATATACAACTTTAGAGCAAATAACTGTCTAATCCAATCCCTTTATTTTATATATTAGAAGAATAAATCAAGAGAAGTTAAAATAACTTAGCTTAAGATACAGTGTAAGTTAATACTGGAAACAAGTAGCATCTGTGCCATGAAAACAGAAAGCAGAAGAAATTTCAATCTGTAGCTACACCCTGCCTTTGATTCCAGATACCTATTTCACTTGTGTAGTGCACCCTTTTGCACTACACTTGGCAGAGGCAAGAAAAATTATGCCTCCATCAAATTAAGTCATGACTATTACAACCTTATTCATGTAAGTCCTGCTATAGGCAGTTGGTAATTCCAGAAGCATTGCCTTTAATTTGGGAAGTCAGAATAATATTAGTGCATTCTCCAGACATAGCTAGAATGGGCATCTGGAACTTTGCCCAAGGGGGCAAATTTTAGGGGATAACCATTTAGATGGTTCTGACAACAATTGTGAACTTTCAACAGCATAGAAACAATATAGCTTAGCATATAATTAGCAAAAACAATTTGTTCAAATACCAGATGGCAATCTGGGATAAGTTCCATCCCTCTGCCACCATACCTGCTCCTTCCTATAACTTCTCAACTGAGAGCACATCATGTTGCTTGCACCAAGAATATTTTATGTAATTTGCTCCTGGCATATAATGCTTGGTAATAGTTCTACTGAATGGAATTACACTTTTACCAACATGAAGTTGTCTGCCCCAAATTTCCAAATCATGTTTAAAATAGCCAGGTCTCTCAATCAAATAACCTAAAGGGAAGTCTAGCTGCTCAGATCAATCCAAGAGGGGCAAGCTACATATTTATCTGCTAGGGTAGGAAGGTGGGGCTCACTCATTAGTATGTTGGAGAAGTGTGATAACATCTAGTTAAAAATGAACAAAAATATGCATTTTTTTGGAAAACTAGACTGAGAAATATATTTTACCTTCACGTGTGATTCATTTAATTTATTAATTGCAATTAATTCATCGGCCTATTGTTACAGATACTTCTTTACTAGAAGGTTGGGAATACATTCCACAGATGGCATTGAACTTCATTTTTGTCTCATGAGAGACTTGAAAAGGTAGTGAGCTTGAAGAGATTACAGAGCTTCCTACCATGTGTCTTTTTTTTTTAGACCCTTAACTTCAGTGTATTGTTTCATAGGTGGCAGAGTGGTAAGGGTGGGCAATGGGGGTCAAGTGACTTGCCCAGGGTCACACAGCTGGGAAGTGGCTGAGGCCGGGTTTGAACCTAGGACCTCCTGTCTCTAGGCCTGTCTCTCACTCCACTGAGCTACCCAGCTGCCCCCTGTCTTTTAAAATAAATAATGAATGTTCAAAGCAAGGAGATCTTCAAAGATTGATCATCTTTTTTTGTGAATTGACCTTTGAACTGTGTTTGTGATAATAATTTAATTAGGGCAGAGGGATTCAATCTCCTTGATGGAAATGATATTTTATAGAATATTTTTATGGACCATTACTTCTTAACATGCATTAATAATTAGTTAGGGACTATTAAAATCATCTTTTGGATCTACATTTACCTTCATTTAGAGTCCATTTAGATCTACATTTATAAGCTGTCTGATTTTATTTTTAAATTCCACTGATGTATATTCAAGATCACCAGTGATAATTATTTGAACTTACATCATGACATTTGGAGTAAAAAAATCATCTTTGAAGCTGGATATAGAGGTCATATGAAATTTAGGCAAGGTAGCAACAAACCAAAGAACATTTGATTAGAATCCGAGGGCATTATCAAATAATTTTCAAGTTTACATATTGCCATACTATAAATTGGAAACTCTTCTAAGAATTCTTTTACAATGTTTTATATTTGTATAGTGATTCATGCCTTGGCATGCATTATAAAGTAAATCATTTCTAGAGACTTCTTTTTAAAAATGAATTCATATTTTCATTGGAAAGACAGAGAATACATATGGAAGTAGAGATTTCTTTACCTATTATGGGACCTCCCAGTTATCAGTTTGCTGGAAGTCATGTGATAAAGATGAAATAAATGTCTGTTTTCCTTTTCACCTTTCATCCCTAACCACCTGTTCCCTTTCCCTAGTGCTCGAGGAGCAGAATAAAAACCTCTTCGGAGTTCCAGGTTAAGATGGTGGCAGAGTAAAAAGCAGTGCTTAACCTCTCCTGACCTAAACAAAAAGGACTTCTCAAGGGGACATAAAAACAAAACCAGTCGAATGGAGGGACCCGACAACAGGGTGCAGCATGGAAGGTAGGTGGAATCGGGGCATGAAACAGCTCTCACTAAATCGCGGGCTGAGCAACCAGCCCCCTCCCCCCACACACACACCATCTGCAGCGCCGAAGCCAGGTCAAAAGAAATAGAGCAAGTTTGGGGCACCCATCGAGTCATTGGCAGCTCCAGGGCCTGTTCCTGAGAGCACCAAGATTTAGGACCCCAAAAAGCTGAGGAACGCACACAGACTCTGAGCGAGGACTCAGAGCACAGGCGCGGGTGGAGACTCAGGCGGAGGTAGACACAGGCGGGAGCAAAGGCTAGGAAACCCTGAGTGGGGAACCAGTGCAGACGGGTATAAGACTGTGGAAGCAGCTCCCTGAGACTTGTAAAGGAGCCTCCTGCAGAGGATCAAGCAAGAGGGTCCACCAGGGGGCTTGACCTTGGAAAAAACCAGACCTCAGATCTCAGGAGCCAAAAGACCGCAGACACACCCTGAGCAAGAGGATAAAGCTGAGAACGGGCTGGGCTAAAAATGGCAATCCAGAATCAGGAAGGCCAAAAGAGAAAGATTAACAACAAGAAGAAGAAATCTTTAACACT